>NC_061087.1:102085319-102097819 GCF_015104395.2 Macrobrachium nipponense | reverse complement strand
GGTGAAGATACAAGAGTATACACAGTCACATATGCCCTATACACAAGTACTTATCTCTCTCTCTCTCTCTCTCTCTCTCTCTCTCTCTCTCTCTCTCTCTCTCTCTCTCTAAAAATAGCTGTCCAACGCCATATGTCTGCAAGTGAAGATACAATAGTATACACAATCACATATGCCCTATACACAATTACTTTCTCCTCTCTCTCTCTCTCTCTCTCTCTCTCTCTCTCTCTAAAAATAGCTGTCAAACGCCGTAGGTCTGTAAGTGAAGATTCGATAGTATACACGATCACATATGCCATATACTTCCCCCCCCCCCCCCCCCCCCCCCCCCCCCCCCCCCCCTCTCATCTCTCTCTGAAAAAAAGGAAATACAACATATTGGCTGAAAGAATTAAGAGAGAATTCACCCCTAGAGTTGATAATGAAGATAATGATACAGAATTAAGGGATGAATATTTATCAGACATAGATATTAATGAAGCTGATATTGTGCAGGCTAGTAATGAAATTAAAAATGGAGCTGCAGCTGGGCCTGATGGTGTCCCTGCTATTTTGTTAAAGAAAGTAGTTCATTCTATTGCAAAGCCACTTGCAATATTATTAAGACAAAGTGTAGATACAGGCAAGATTTATGATGAGCACAAATTAGCATATATTAACCCTACTTTAACAAGTGGATCAAGACTAGAGGCAAGTAATTATAGGCCTGTGAGTCTAACATCACATATTATGAAATTGTATGAAAGGGTAATGAAGAAAAATATGAAACATTTAATAAAAAATAATTTGTTTAATATAGGACAACATGGTTTCGTACCCGGAAAAAGTACACAAACCCAACTGTTAGTCCACCGTGAGAACATATACAAAAATATGAAAAACGGAAATGAAACAGATGTGGTTTATCTAGACTTTGCAAAATCTTTTGACATGGTAAATCATAATATATTAGCGAAGAAAATTAGAAAACATAATATAGTGGATAAAGTAGGAAGATGGTTAAAAGAATTTTTACACAACAGAAAACACAGTTATTGCAAACAATGAGAAATCGGATGAAGCTAAGGTAATATCTAGTGTGCCGCAAGGTATGGTGTTAGCTGCATTACTGTTTGTTATTATGATTGCAGACATAGACAGTAATGTTAAGGACTCGGTAGTGAGTAGTTTCTCCGATGACACAAGAATAAGTAGAGAAATAACTTGTGATGAAGATTGGAACGCGCTAGAAAGAGACCTTAACAAAGTATATGATTGGGCAGAGGTAAATAGGATGGTATTTAACTCTGATAAATTTGAATCAATAAATTATGAAGACAGAGAAGGAAAGCTATATGCATATAGGGGACCTGTGACAACCACAAATTAGGAAGCAGTTAAAGACCTTGGTGTGATGTTGAATAAGAACATGTTATGTAATGATCAAATAGCAATTCTATTGGCAAAAAGTAAAGCAAAAATGGGAATGTTGTTACGGCACTATAAAACAAGAAAAGCAGAACACATGATTATGCTTTATAAAACGTATATTCGTAGTCCACTTGAATATTGCAATATTATATGGTACCCACACTATCAAAAGGATAATGCACAAATAGAGAGTGTACAAAGGTCCTTTACAGCTAGAATAGAAGAAGTTAAGGATCTAGAAAGGAGAAGAGAACGCTACATGATAATTCAGGCATGGAAACAGATAGAAGGAATTACCGAAAACATCATGGAGCTAAAAATATCAGAAAGAGCAAGCCAGAGGTTAGATTAATAGGTGCCCCCCCAAAAGGAACTATACCTAGGGAAAAATAAGGAAAGCAAACACGGGACATTAATCTACTATGCCACCATCAATCGACAATGCAGGCGTCCTATTATTCAATGGCGTTTGCCAGGCTCATCTGATAGGAGTTTTGTTAAAAGATTGGCTGATGAAATAGCAGGAAAAATGCATTATAGTCATCGTTCTGCCGGCGATTTCATAGCCGTGTTTTGGACGACGCTAGATTCTTGCTATCGAACCGTAAGTGGAAAATCGCTGACGCGTTTTAAGTAATTTTTTTTTTTATTTTCACCAAAACATGAACCACTTTTTCCTCAATAACAGCAGCTGAATTATGCAAGGCTCGTTTCCAACGCTTCTTAGCTTACTAATCTTACTCTTTGACCCAAACGATAAATTAATAAGACTATTTTGCAATAGTTAAACCTGAACTTGGAGGGAGAGCTCTCTTTTAAAGAGAGAAGAGAGAGAGAGAGAAGAGAGAGAGAGAGAGAGAGAGAGAGAGAGAGAGAGAGAGAGATTCTGTTCAGGACATAGGTAATAGGTAATAATGCATGATATTGTGTCTGTACTTTCAGACCTATTCCATTGGCGAGCCCATAATATATATATATAATATATATATAATCTTATATATAATTAATTATTATATTATTATATATAATATGTATATATATATATATATATATATATATATATATATAGAGAGAGAGAGAAGAGGAGAGACGAGAGAGAGAGAGAGAGAGGAAATAATTGTGTAGAGGCACATGCGATTGTATATACTATTGTATCTTCACTTCCAGACCTATGGCATTGGAGAGCTAATTTGAGAGAGAGAGAAAGAGAGAGAGACAGAGAGAAGGTAGAAATTTAATTATCATTTTCCTGCGAAAGAGATCGTGGGAGAGAGAGAGAGAGAGAGAGGAGAGAGAAGATAAGGGGGAAATTGAATTATCATTTGCCTGCGAAAGAGATCTTGTCAGTTCTTTTACTCCTGGCGTTCGGGAGATGCGGTAATCTTAAACGAAGTAGGAAATGACAGTTTTACGCTAAACGGAAAGAGTTGGGAGAACTTCAGAGACGACTTTCCTTTGGAAAAGAATAATCTTTGTTTCTGTGCTTGGTTTAAAAGGTGGTTTCAAAGTTGCGTTTTATATACACTGGTTTAAATTTCTGCTATTTTATTTTTCATGGATTTGTAGTGGTAGTCAAAAGAGTTTGTCAAAAGATATTGGAATTTAAATTTTACTGTTCTATTACAGTTATCGTAGACTACTGCAAAAAGAACGATATCTGACGGAACAGTTTGTAATAAAATACTGCCGTTTGTTTTTAATTTTTTACAATTATCATAGAATACTGCAAAAGAAAAAACAATTGGCGATATCGGACAGAACAGTTTGTAATAAAATGCTGCTGTTTGTTTTTAATTTTTTTACAATTACCATGGAATACTGCAAAAAAAAAAATTGTTTTTGGCGATATCGGTCAGAACAGTTTATAATAAGATAATGCAGTTTGTTTTTATTTTTACAATTATCATAGAATACTTCAGAAAATGTTTTTGACGATATCTGACAGAACAGTTTATAATAAAACACTCAAGTTTGATTTTAATTTTTATAATTATCATAGAATACTACAAAAAGAAAAAAATAGAATTTTTTTGGCGATATCGGACAAAACAGTTTATAATAAAATACTGAAGTTTGTATTTAATTTTTGTTTACAACTTATCCATTAGCTACTGCAAAAAAAGAAAAAAAAAAAAAGAAACAAGAAAATAAGATATTTTTTTTTTATATTAGACACAACAGTTTATAATAAAATATACTGCGGCTTGTTTTTCATTTTTACAATTATCATAGAATGCTGCAGAAAAAAAAGAAAAAAAAAAAAAATAAAAATAAAAAATACGATATCGGACAGAAATGTTAGCCACGACTCACGTTCATTAAAAAACCGAAATCGGGAAACACCTCAAAGAAAGTTCCAACCAACGACTGTTCCAATGTTCCTCGTTCCCCCTTTATGGAAACCGACGACCCTGGGGGGGGCGGTGGAGGGGGCTGGGGGTCGTAGGTGCCCAATGGGTAGAGAGACCCAATTCGATTCCTTGGAACGTCCCGTTCTTGGTAAAGCTAATTAATAACCGCAGGCATGCTCGGCGTCGCCTCCCAGGTTATACCGAACGGATTAATCGAAAATTGGGATACAACCGGAATCTATATATGGAATGGAGTCAGGGGTCGGGTGGGGGCCAGGGGCAGGGGGTGTGGGGCGGGGGGTGAAGGGGGAAGGGTTGCAACCAATCTGGATACAAATTGCCGTTTCTGGTCGAGGCTGCGGGGAAAACTGCGTTCGTAGTAGGTTGTTTCTCCTTTTGGTAGACCCGGCTCCCGAATTTTGAATTTTTACCAGAATATGGAAGCTATTGATATTACTAATTTATATATATATAATATATTATCTATATATATATTAATATATATATATATATATATATATATATATATTTAATATAAATATATATTGTAAAAAAATATAAAAAAAAAAATCTCTCTCTAACGGTAAGGATTTTACGAGGAGAATATTATCAAGGAAACAGGTGACAACCCACTATAACTTTAAAATGTACTTTAATAACAACTTAGTAAAGGAAATTAAAGTCACAAACAAGAACAATTAAAAAAACAAATTACGGACGTTATTACACAAAAACCAAAAGACTCCGCCATAACAACACTTCATCAAGACTACTCATCACTAATCACTGCATTTTGTTACAGTATAATGATCCCAAGTCACAAAGACTAACATCAACACAACATAATAATTCACTGTAACATCAAAAAAGTAGATTGGCAACCAACGTAACATCAACACAAGAAAACGTTCCCAAATGGATAAACAATACATTTACCATATATTCCTCAAGACTTGATACACTATTATAATCACTTGCCTGGTTTCAGCTCCAACGAAAATCATCGTTTTTGGGCCTTTATATACCAGACTCACGCTAGACATCCATGGAACAAATTATCATATTTTCCGGTACAATTATCCTGGACGACTGACCGCCTACGCCAAGCGCTAACTGCCCATGATGTTGTCTAGGTTGACAACAACTTTTTTTTGTTTTGTATGCAAATATCCAAATTTTCAAACCTTTTCTGCAATTTTGTCCATTCAATAAATCAAATTATTCCTTTACAATATATATTATATATATATATATATATATATTATATATATATATATATATGTATATTATATACATATGTATATATGAAGATAAAAGGCCCATAAAACCACGTATTCGAACGTTGCAACCATATATTCAAGCACTTCCTTCCGTGCCTCCTGATCCACAGAAGGAAGTGCTCGAAGTATTATACGGTTGTTACGTTCAAACATAGATGTTTTATGGGCATTTTATCTTCATATTCTCTACTGTTGTTTTATTACAATGAAAGACATTCGTTATTATATATATATTATATATTTATATATATATATAGTAATATAATATATCTATATATCTATATCTATATATATATGAATGAAAAAAAGGCTCAGGGAGGAGGACAAATGCTTTTTGCATTTAGTGTTCAGCTAATTTCGCCTGTATTGACATTTACAATAAAGTATGTTCTTGATAATGAGTCAACTGTGATCGACTCGAACTAGGTAGACGAAGGGTTTTTGTAGCTGAATTGATTCGTACGGTAGTCTGTACTTTTTTTATATATATATTCAACAATCTATTGGCATTCATTTTCATGTCAATATTATAAGCAGGTCTGGCGTCAATTCGAATAACGGAGATACATCGAGTACCTTTCTCTCTCTCTCTCTCGTTCTCTCATCGTTCCTCTCTCTCTCTCTCTCTCTTCTCTATCTGTCTGTCCTGTCTTGTTCCTCTCTCCCTCTCCTCTCTCTCTCTCACTATTTTATTTCCATAATTGTCATGTAAAACTAATGGTATTATAAACATGTCTAACGTCAGTGCGAATCAAGAAGATATATTGGCTAACAATCTCTCTTCTCTCTCTCTCTATCTATCTATCTATCTGTCTGTCTGTCTATCTCTCTCTCTCTCTCTCTCTCTCTCACTCTATTTTCATAATTGTCATGTAAAACTAATGGTATTATAAGCATGTCTAACGTCATTACGAATCAAGAAGATATATTGGCTAACTCTCTCTCTCTCTCTTTCTCTCTCTCTCTCTCTCTTCATCCGTCTTCCTCTCTCATCTCTCTCCATCTCTCAATCTCCTCTCTCTCTCTCTCTCTCTCTCTCCGTCAAATGGTCTGGAAACCTGGAACAGCGCAGCATTTTTGCTGGAAATTCGGTGTCCATAACCTGGACAAAGTATGATATTTTTTTCTCACGGGTTTTTGCCAGGCGAATTTTCGCAGAATGTATTTACCTACAGCTGGATGCAGTGATTGTATGATATATTTTTAAGAAATTCATCCAAAATATGAATGCCAAATGCATTCATCGTGAGACATGCTTCTTCTGTTGTTCGTAGCCAGCTGAATGTATGATAACATTCATCTAGTTTTCTTTATAAATGTCTAAAATTTGAATGTCAAATGCATTTATTTTAATTCATGCTTCCAGTTTTATTCATGTATAAAATTATTTCTCTGGTTTTCTTTTCAAAAGTCTAAAATTTGAAAGCCAAATGCATTCACTTTAATTCATGATTCCAATTTATTCATGTCTAAAATTATTCCTCTCGTTTTCTTTTTAAAAGTCCTTTTTAAAAGTCTAAAATTTGAATGCCAGATATATTCATTTTAAATCATGCTTCCAGTTTTATTCATGTCTAAAATTATTTATCTTATTTTCTTGTCAAAAGTCTAATAAATCATAAATAACAATTTCATTTACTGAAATAATTACCCATTCTGTTATTCTTACCTAATGTCTGGAATGAATTCTCAAAATAGTATTCCAATATTATGTCCAAAATATAAAGGACAAAGCTATTCATCGCAACACATGCTTTTACTATTACCCATATGAAGGATGAATGTACAAAATCAATGATGTTTACATTATCCATTATATATTCTCTTTTTCTGGGGTAAGATAGTAATTTTCGGAATTGCAGAACTTACAGCTTTCAACAAATGCCGTCACAATTGATCAAATTTCTATTGAATAGTAATTCTGATATATTTTTCATGTCTTGAAGCTAAACCAATACCTCCAGAACGGGAATAGCTAAAAGCATTTTGCAGCTAAATAGAGGTTAGTGTCGTGACGTTCCACTCAGATGTCGCGGGTTTGCTCCCCCCCACTCTAAGGGCGATGGAAAATCACTAGCTGTGTATGAAGATCAGTTACTGCCGCGGTGTTGGGCGTCTTTAGCGGTGGGAGGTTGAAACCAACATTCTTTGGAAGCTTGAATTCCAAGTCAGTGGCCCCTTAGGTGTGCTTGTTCCATGTAAATAGGTTTTATCCACTAAAATAATATTAATATTTAAATTTCCTTAAATAAGCGGTTTCATGTTGACGCACCTTTTGACAACACGTATTTTATAAATTAGTTTGTAACGGTGGACGAAACTTAATCCATACAATATTTTGGTCTGATGCAAGGAACAAGCTATTATTGTTTGTGTTGGAAGATTATTCCTCCTTATAGTGATGGTTTCTTCATCCAAGGAGATTAGTACCTAGAATCCGGCACACCTGGAGAAAGAGTAACCCTTTCCAAACAAGCATAAACATGGATACAATTTAAAAAACAAAAAGATTAAGTCAATCTGCTCAGACACAAGACCAAGAAAATTAATGGATGATATATGGTGACAGCTATTCAGAACTTTGGTAAACAAAAACTTATTCACAATACATATTTACAATACATATTTAACATTTAACATACTAACAACGAAAGATATCTCCAAGGCAACTAATTTGTATTTAAGTCCTGGTGATTATATCTTTGCGGTCATTCTTAAACAATGTTACAAATACAAAGGGTTCTAAATAAACGAGGCCACCAACCTAATATAAAATTACAATGTGAAGCAAGTTGTAGTTATAGCAATTATTCTAAAAAAGATTTCGTGATAAGACATCTTTTTGACCTTGCAATTACTGAACTACAAGAAATCCAATTTAATTCGGTGGCTGTTTTCACTTAATGGAATGAATTTATTGAATTAGATGTTTGCCCATTTTTTTACCAGAATATTTATGCTGGACTTAACCTTACTTCTAAGCCCTTGCTCGACTTGTCTGAGATAAAAAGAGGGACAATCCAATACATGGAATTTTATATATTATGGTTGTTGCTTTCCCTGATACTTAATTTTTTAACATTCCTTTTAGTCTGTTTATTATAGGAAAAAACAAGGTTCGACCTTAAAGTCCTTTTTAAACTATGATTTAACATGGTTTTAAAAATAAGGTAAACTAAAAAAATGTTCTTAGAATTTTCTTTCTTCTGTGCTAACGTTACACTATAAAACTTTTTGTGGGCTTTATTATAACAAATATCTAATATGCTATGTGAAGGATAACATAAGTCTTTCCCTATTTTTCTTATGTATTCAATTTCTTGATCCAAATATTGGGACTGACCAATGCCTCAATGTTTCGTTAAAAAAAAACAGAAGAAAAAAATTGATATTTTTATTGTTAACGAATGGTGGTGGCCCTGAATAGAAAATAATTAATAAGTTAAGTGTTGGTTGGTTTTCCTTTAATAAATTACCTGAATTTGTACAAATGTAAATGGTTTCTCCTATGGTATTCAAAAACATATAAGAAAGGGTAGGCAATTGCCTTTTTCCAATTCTAGAGTTAAACTTAATCGATGGTACCTGGGTTTTATTTAATTTAGAGAGTAAATCATTTACATCAACATACCAGCAGGCCAGAACAGCTGAAAATATCATTGAACCTGTCTATTACCAACTTTACAGGAGTATAAATGAATATGAATTAAAAGTAAGTAGCGTTTTTCAAAGAATGCATGATACAAGTTTGAGAGTAGTGGTTGATAAAGGATTTTCCCATTGCCTATGCCTAATATTTTGTTGATAAATTCACCATTGAACTATAAACTTTAACAATCAAAACAAATGCACAAAACTCGTGGGACGTGAAAATAATGTAACCTTATAGGTATAGGTAATTCCATGATGAGTTTAGTTTATTATACTAAGATATTTTCCCCCCTTTTTTTAAAAAAAATAAGAGTCTATAGGGAACTTTAGTAAAAAGAAGGGAAACATACATCCAAAACCTAAACGAATCTATCAGTGGGGCAAAGAGTAATTTTTTTGTTTAACTTATCAACTAAATCTTAGAGAATTATTATATATGCGAATTTCGAAGATAGTTCCAAGTAACCGGGGACCAAGATCTTGAGTTGGTTATATTTCCGAAATTTTATATTGAAAATTGGAAAACCAATAGTAATGGATAATAGGGCCGCAATAGGGGGTTAGTTTTTTCTTTGCCGTCGTTTTCCAAACTTTTCGTTGTTCAGTTATACTTAAGAGATAGGAATATAATCATTTATATAGTTTATATTAATAATATATATATAATATGTTATATATATATTATATATATTTATTTATATTGATTTTATTTATTTGAATGGGGAATATATATATATATATTATATCTATATATTATACGGAATATATAATATATAATTATTATATTTTTATATTATATATATATATATATAGGATTATATATATGTATTATTATATATTTATAACAAACATATAATATCTTATAATCTATAATATAATATATGAATATATAATATATTATACATGTAATATTATATATATATTATTCATAATATTACTACTCTCTCATCTCTATCTATCTTCATATATTATAAATCTATATATATATACTCTTCTACTAATCTATTATTATATACATAATATATTATATATATGTATAATATTATATATCTAATACAATACACTATATATATATACTAATATCTATATATATACTATAATATATTATAAATAATATATATATATATGTAATATATATATATCCTTAATTATATATATATATATATATATATACACCAGAACAAGTCAATAAAACAAACCTCAAACTACATGAATACCCTCTCTACTTTCATCTAAACCAATTTGATAAGCTGAAACTAAAATTATAAATCATTCTATGGAACATAAAATACCAAACCATAGTACGCCATTTCTTCACGGAACAAGTTATTGATCGCCCCAGACTTCCTTTTGCAAAACCCAGACCAACCAATTTTTATTTCATTCATTCAGACCGAAAATGCTCAGTTTTAAAGGGATTGAATGCTTCGGTAACGGTTTACGGGGATTATTTATTCATGAGCCTTCGGACCCTTGGACGAGAGACGATGTCAATGGTTGATGGCAGTTGCTAACCATTATAATGAAGTTGACCGTTTCCCCAGCGGTGGCCCGGAATTGCCCTTTGTCTGGGGGTTATGGCATAGTGTGTGTAGTAATACTATCTATATATAATATAAATATTTATTAAATAATATATATACTATATATAATATATATATAATATTTATATCTATATATCTATCTCATATATATATAATTATCATGCACAACACACATATATATATATATGTATATATAATACAAATAATAAATATAGTTATATATATATATATATATCTATAAATATATATATATATATATATAAAACATATAATAAATATATGCATAATCCAGGTACTATGTCGTACCTCAATTAAGTGGGTATCAAATCCACATGAAGTAAAATCTTCTTGTAAATTTAAATATATATCTTGTACAGGATTAAAGCTTTCGACGCGATCATCAACTGTGGTCTTGTTCGCTAAAATGTGATATGTCCCCTCAGAACTAACGAGTAAGAGCACAAACATTTGAAAAAACAACGGTTAGGTAACAAGCTATGTTCAATATTATGAAGATCAGGCGTTGAAGCCTCCGTTCTTTCCAGGAATTCCGTCTTGGATCTTCGTGGGGGAATGTTTCTATTGTCAACCTCCTTGTCTAAATGGTGGTTGGGGTTTGGTTTTGGAGAAATGACCCTGAAGTGGGAGTAAACCAGAGAGGAGCAAGCAATCGTTAAAATTTGGCACAAATTATTTCTTAAGTTTTGAAATTTTCCCTTTCTCAAAATATCCTCTCCACAAATACTGTATTTTCTTGTGAATGCCAAGTATTTTCCTGCAAAAGTTTTTTCTTATTTAAATGGAATAACGGCCCCTTCTAAACCTAAAACTTCGTCCTGAAAGGTCCGGTCGTTAACAATGTAAAAAGAAGGTTTTTAACCTTTAAAAATTTATTGCGGGTTTTTCTCTCCCATGTATTTGTTGCGCAATTGCAGTTCTGAACTTCCCCTTTCTGCAAGCGCAACGTGGTTCTTGTCTTCTCTTATTTCAATGAAAACGTCCGCTTCTCCCAACGCAAGTTCAAATTGCAATTCATAACAAGGTAATTAGGAAATATTTTCTCCTAGATTCTCTCTATTGCCTGTTATTTTTTAATTTGAGGTTTTCTTCCTTGATTGTACTGTTGTACTTGAAAAACTACGTGAAGCCGTTTTTTTTTCCTTTAAGCTCCTAGAAATTAATTAAGTTCCTAAAATTTTTTTCCTAAAAAGGCAGCTTAAAGGAAAAAGAACGGCTTCACGTAGGTTGTTTCATTACAACAGTACATTCCAAGAAGAACTTCATTAAAAATACCCGGTAAATTTAGAGGAATGTACGGAGTATATGTAATGCCTTTGTAATGATTGCCAAAATTTGATGTTTACGTGGGATCAGGCGGAACGTTTCCATTGAAAAATAAAGGAAGAAGGTTAGAACAACGGTTGCCTTTGCTTGCCAAGAAGGGAAGTCATACAGTGCCATTTGCGCACATAACTGGGGGTAAAAACCACGCAATAAATTTTAAAGGTACACAGGTGAATTTTGGCATGTAACTAATAGGACCTTTGAGACGGCTAGTAGAAGGGGCGTTTTAATTTCTTTAAACGAGACTTTTGCAAGGATGGTGGCTTTTGGCCATTACAGAAAATACAGCTATTTGGAAGAGATAATGTAGAGAAAGGGAAATTTTTCAAACTTAGAAATTATGTGCCAATAACGATGCGCGTCCTCTCCTGTTTACTCCACTCAGTTCATTTTTCCAACAAACCACCCACCACCATAGAAAGCAGTTGACATAGAAACATTCCCCCACGAAGAATCAAGACGAATTCTGGAAAGAACGGAGGGCTCACCGCCCTGACATTTCATAATATGAACTAGCTTGTTACCTAAACCGGTTGTTTTTTTTCAAAATGTTTGTGCTCTAACCTTGTTATTTCCTTGAAAGTGAAAGAATATCCAATTTTAGTGAACAGACACCGGTGATGGTCGAAGCTTTAATCCTGGTACCAAGATTAGAATCTTTATTTTAAACCTTACAAGGAAAACTTTACTTCATTGTGGGAAATTGGTATCCCCAATATATAAATATATGATAATAATAAAATATATATATGTATTAATATATATATATATATATATATATATATATATATATACAGGCAAAAGGCCACCATTGAAATGTGAAAGATTCAGGTTATCGCTTTGTAAGGCCATTTTTAGACTCTTCAAATCATTTACTGATTATTAAAGGACGAGATTTCGAAAGGCCTTTGTAACGG
>NC_061087.1:102055319-102080319 GCF_015104395.2 Macrobrachium nipponense | reverse complement strand
ACGTCCATTAAGACACTTTCGTTTCATGGAATTTACTTACATTTTCCTCCTCTGTTGTCTAGAAACTCTGGGGGCTTAGGCGAGATAGCTATTAGTCAGACTCATCAATAATGCCATTCAAACCCTCAGCTCTTGCAACTGCACCCAAATGCAAAGGCTCTCCAATGATGGGCATGGTTTGAGTAATGGACGTTTTAGTGTCTAGGCTTACTGGAAAAATGCTATTTTTAGTAAAAACTAACATTTACTCAATCAAAATGTATTGTGCTATAAATGCTATTGCTTATTGCTTTAGATATTTGTAATATTTCCTCTTGTCCCTTCTGAACTGCTTACAAAGTAAATCTTAATTTTAGTGAAAAAACAAAAGGTTGCCATTCAGAATATAATATTTGTAATAATTTCTCAAATACCTTCTGAACTGTTAACTGTATAGACAGGAGATTATATAGTTAGTCTCAGATAAAAAAAAACTTATTTTTAGTAAAATGGAATTTTTAAATTCAGAAAATAATGTCTTTTTTTTCCATTGTGTTACAAATGCTATTACTTGGAACATTTGTAATATTTCTCATGTACTTTTTAAATCACTGACTGTATGGCTTTTTCTTAAACATAGATTTCATAATAATTGTGGATTGTATGTGTACAGCACCTTTGTAAAAGCATATAAAAATAAATTCATAAATGAGTAAGTAAGACAAAATACATAAGATAATCTTATTTTGTATCTTGATGCTTTATTGCATAATCAGTATTATTCCTGTATCCTTTACTCCTTGTCACTAATACCTAGAATATAGATGAGAGAGAGAGGCGAGAGAGAGAGAGAGAGAGAGGAGAGAGAGAGAGAGAGAGAGAGAGAGAGAGAGAGAGAGAGAGAGAGGTGTTATTCTGATGACATTTATACTTTTGATTGAGGCATGCAAATGTCAGACTAGACCTAAAATGGATCACTGGGAAAACCATGGAAAATGCATTAAAAGACGAGCTAAAAAGTAAATGAAAGTAAATAAATAAAGGTTTATAGTAAAAGTCTTACCTTTGCCTGAAGGCTGTCAATCCTCCAAAGATAGTTGGGGCCTTCGACCTAATAGGCTACATTTGTGACACTATGAAAATTGATTATAAGTGTTTTGTCAATGATAGTTGGATGAAAGTTTCCTCGCTGTGATGTTGCTCTTTCTCCTTCTTCTTCCTCTTCTTCTTCTTCTTTTAATCCACGCAAGAAAGATACTGCCTCAGGTGTTACTAAAACAGCTCCAATGGTAAACGAACACCAAGCCACTCGCGAACAAAGGAGACTGATTTGTCTCTTCCCTGAATGATGTCTTGGACAAAGAAGTTATGGTATTCTATCTAAGCTGTTTGCCCGGATATTTGATTCACTAATAAACCGCGAGGTCTTTCAGGAGAAAGATCTGTTTTACTTTTCACCGCTTTCTGACAAAGATGTTATTTGTAACATCATGATACATTTGTAAGTAGTGCAAGGTATTAGAGATCACAGGCAAATATTAATATAGTTTTTTATATATTTGTTTTTACCATGGGTGCCAGGATGTCGTCTATTATAGTCTATTTTGTTAAAAATTTAATAAAAATCGTTATCAAAAGAATGTATTAAATACATTTAGTGAACTCTTAAAATTTTATCATTTACTTAAGATAGTTATCAGAAACTTAAAATGTATTATTAGTAGCTTGGTACCAAAAAAAAAAGCAAGATGTTCTAAGATGTGCTGGGTGATTGAAAGCAGGAATTATTAGCAAAATATAGAACGAACTGAAACGAGATAATGTTAAAAGGAACTGAGAGTAAAATGAACTGACGTAAGGATTCATATCACATTCTCTTTGACGCTCTTTCCTTTCTGCAACTGAATCTGTACACGAATCAGGATTCGTAGAGAAAGAGACAAAGATGGGGAGGTAGAAAAGAACTCCTCTCTCTCTCTCTCTCTCTCTCTCTCTCTCTCTCTCTCTCTCTCTCTCTCTCTCTCTTCTTTGCGTCTCCCTTTATGATGAAGTCCCGAAGATGGAGAATGGCCACTTGTGCGATAGTAAAAATGATTTGCAGTAAAGTAACACTCAACTTCACGAACAAAGAAGACTGATTCTTTTCTTTAACGTGCAATTGCGCGGGACAAAGGAGTTTTGAAGACTCATGTTTGGTTTTTCACTTCCTTTACGCAAAAGAATTGGCAAAAATTTTCTCATTTTCTCGCTGATGCCGGATATATTATCTATAGTTTAGGAATGGAAATATGATAGGCAGAAGTCAAATCGAATATGTGTTGAGAGAGAGAGAGAGAGAGAGAGAGAGAGAGAGAATGGAAGTTGCTGGATGGAAAGAGAGATATATAGATAGATAGCGAGAGAGAGAGAGAGAGAGAGAGAGAGAGAGAGAGAGAGAGAAAAGGGTTTGGTGGATGGATGGAGAGAGAGGGGGTGGGAGCTGGATGGAGAGAGAGAGAGAGAGAGAGAGAGAGAGAGAGAGAGAGAGAGAGAGAGAGAGTGGGGGGGGCAGTTGGGAGCTGGATGGAGAGAGAGAGAAAGAGAGAGAGAGAGAGAGAGAGAGAGAGAGAGAGGAGGGCTACTAGAACCAAGTTAGTTGCGGATTGAACCATTGAAATAAACCCCATAACCTTTGTTACTTTTTTGTTTCAGGAAGAGAAACTAGTAAAACTTCTCTCTCTCTCTCTCTCTCTCTCTCTCTCTCCTTCTTCTTCTTCTTCTTCTTCCTTTTCTTCTTCTTCTTCTTCTCATTTGCAAAACGCACAAAAAACAAGTTGCTTTGTTCCTCGCCAATCACAATCCAGTGTAGATCGAAACAAATCCACTCGAATGTGAAGCGATGATACTTTTACAGATCCAGCTTCTTCCTTTAAATGAAGACTGACAATCGAAAACGGCAGTTGTAATCACGTCTTATTTACTCACCAAGAAAAGGAAAAATATCTCTAAAAAAAAAACTTTCAGGGAAAGAAAAATATTCGGTAGAGTATAAACACTTCCATTGGTGTAATTTTTTTTTTTTTTTTTTATTCTTGTAGCCTTTGTTACCGATATCTTTGATTAATCTGGTTTCGAGGAAATGGTTGTCGTTGTTACAATTGTTGTTCCTGTTATTGGTCTTTCTTCTTCTTCTTCTTCTTCTTCTTCTTCTTCTTCTCCTTGCCCCATCACAGAAATATTGAAAGGAACATCAGGGCCAAGAATTCTCCACATTTGCGATTGTCTGGTAACTTTATCTGGTAATTGTTCGTGGTTCTTTTAGGAATAAGTTAACCATCTAATGAACCCCGCCATAAAAGAAACAGAGAGACAGACAGACAGACAGACAGACAGGCAAAAATATCATAAACATTTTCCAAAACAATAGACTATCCTTATCACTATAGAAGATTCACATCAACCCTGCATTTGACTTCTAGGTCAACCTCTTAAGACGCTCCTGATTGGCTGTTGATAAGAAAGTCACAGGGCTGGGGACTCTCAGTCTCTCGGGATAATTCACAGAGGCAGGTTGTATGTTCCAGCTCTCCTGAAAGACGTACCCCTCAGAAAAAGTGGAACGTACTTCCTGCCTATGTGAACTCTCTCGAAAGACTGAGAGTTTCCAGCCCTGCAATTGGCTTATCAACAGCCAATCAGGAGCGTTGTAAGGAACTGGCCTAGACATCAAATGCACGGTTGATGTGAATCTACTATAGTATTTTCCTAAAATAATTGATCTCGTCTCTGTATATCACAGGACTATCTGTTGCTTCTTTGAAAAGAACATCATAATATTCTTTGGAGGCTTAAATTTCAAGTCAGTGTGGTTTTTTTTTCATATGAAAAGGCTTAATAATAATAATAATAATAATAATAATAATAATAATAATAATAATAATAATAATAATAATAATAATAATATAATAATAATAATAATATGCAGGGAGAAGACCTTCTTCGATATATGTTTTGCAGTAAAATAATGGCAGTTTTCAACGTATCAATCTTAAACAGGGTCTTGTCAATTCTTCAGATAATTCTACTCAACAACCAGGCTAAGTCAGAAAAACGAATTATCAGAAGAATTGAAAAGACCCTCTATAAGATTAATTCATTGAAAGTTGCCATTATTTTCAAACAAAATATAATAATAATAATAATAATAATAATAATAATAATAATAATAATAATAATAATAATAATAATAATAATAATAATAATAATAATAATAATAATAATAATATATTTTGGTAGAAGACCCTCTTTTAGGCAAATGCTCTTAAAGAGAATGGCAGAATTAAGCGAGTTGGTTGTATATATTGTCTTTTCTATTTTTCTTACAATTCGCTTCTCAGGCTCAGCGATGTTTCTGAGTAACTGGCCAGTAATAATAATAATAATAATAATAATAATAATAATAATAATAATAATAGACGGAATAACATCTCCTCCCATATGTAGGAAGTGCAATACGAAAAAATGAAACCATAACCACTAGCAAGTGAATGCCCGGCATTTGCACAGAACCAGTACAAAAAAGAGGCATGATTCAGTGGCAAAAGCCCTCCACTGGAGCCTGTGCAAGAAACATCAGCTACCTTGCAGTAATAAGTGGTACGAGCACCAACCTGAGGGAGTGATAGAAAACGATCAGGCAAAGATCCTCTGGGACTATGGTATCAGAACGGATAGGGTGATACGTGCAAACAGACCAGACGTGACGTTGATTGACAAAGTCAAGAAGAAAGTATCACTCATTGATGTCGCAATACCATGGGACACCAGAGTTGAAGAGAAAGAGAGGGAAAAAATGGATAAGTATCAAGATCTGAAAATAGAAATAAGAAGGATATGGGATATGCCAGTGGAAATCGTACCCATAATCATAGGAGCACTAGGCACGATCCCAAGATCCCTGAAAAGAATCTAGAAAAACTAGAGCTGAAGTAGCTCCAGGACTCATGCAGAAGAGTGTGATCCTAGAAACGGCACACATAGTAAGAAGAGTGATGGACTCCTAAGGGGGCAGGATGCAACCCGGAACCCCACACTATAAATACCACCCAGCCGAATTGGAGGACTGTGATAGAGAAAAAAAAAAAAAAAAAATAATAATAATAATAATAATAATAGAAAACGATCAGGCAAAGATCCTCTGGGACTATTGGTATCAGAACGGATAGGGTGATACGTGCAAACAGACCAGACGTGACGTTGATTGACAAGGTCAAGAAAGAAAGTATCACTCATTGATGTCGCAATACCATGGGACACCAGAGTTGAAGAGAAAGAGAGGGGAAAAATTGGATAAGTATCAAGATCTGAAAATAGAAATAAGAAGGATATGGGATATGCCAGTGGAAATCGTACCCATAATCATAGGAGCACTAGGCACGATCCCAAGATCCCTGAAAAGGAATCTAGAAAAACTAGAAGCTGAAGTAGCTCCAGGACTCATGCAGAAGAGTGATGGACTCCTAAGGAGGCAGGATGCAACCCGGAACCCCACACTATAAATACCACCCAGTCGAATTGGAGGACTGTGATAGAACATTATAATAATAATAATAATAATAATAATAATAATAATAATAATAATAATAATAATAATAATAATAATAATACCTTTTAACTGCCCAGGAGGAGAATGCCACTCAAGTTTCTATTTACCATCAAGAAATAATTATAATGAGGATTGAAACTGACAATCTTCAAGGGTTCTGGCGTCAAAAATCAACCAAAGAAGCTTTATGTTCATTCCCTTTGAAAAATAGGGTCATGCAAATTCGAGCGAGAATAAGAAAGAGAGTCGTAAATACAGAACTAATGATAAGCAAATAGAAGATGGGAAAAAGGCAAGTCAAGTCAACAGATAATCAGAATAAGTCGCTTACAAAGAACACTCTCAAAAGTAACTTGATCTTTATACATTTTGTTCCATACATTCTACTGAAATATATTCATACATTTAAAGATAATTATGGTAAATTTCATTTGACAAAATTGTCTGTCATGCAAAGCTAATTGAATAAGGATGTAGTTTTAAATATGCAGAGGAATTTGATATAATTTACAACGAAACCAAGACCCAGTGCAATGTTGTCGCTGCTCCCGAGATCGCTTAAGCATTTTGCAGAGCCACAAATTTTCCTCGGAAATCATCGGCTGGAATTTGTGCACGAATTTCCGTATTTGGGTCACATTATCACCGACGATCTAAAAGATACGGCAGACATTGAACAGAGGCGTCGTAAGCTATGTGCATCTGGCAACATGATTGCAAGGAGGTTTGCCTTCTGTCACCGAGACGTGAAACTGCTGCTCTTCCGCTCGTACTGCTACGGTATCTATTGGTGCTCCCTCTGGACGAACTATATCCGAGAGACCATGAGACGTATCACTGTTGTGCACAATGACATTTTGAGACGCCTCACAAACACTCCCCGCTACCACTACGCCGCACAGATATTCAAAGAAAACCACCTGGAAAATAAAAAAAATCATTGTAAGGCGAACAATGTCCAGTCTGGTAACGCGAGTGAGAAACAGCAGCAACTCGCTCATACAAAGCATCCTAAGGAGTGAAGCAAGAAGAAGATCTAAATTGTGGGAAAGATGGGAAAATGAGGCCTTTGTCCCCTAAAGGACTTAATCTCTGTATTGGCAAGATTTTCATCTGCAGATTCTGTCATTATTCTTATATTTGTTGCTGATATTTTACTTTTTCATTATTACTTTGAATACTATCAAGTTAAAGTTTTTTTTTACCTTCAATTTTCGTATTTAGCTCTCTGGACCTGACTACTGTAACCACCCAAGGTCTCTAGATGAAATTTAAGTTATATAATCTGTGCACTAACTGATATAACTCTGAATGCATTTCATTTCTCTCACCATTACTATTACCAGTATTATGATTACTATCTTTTATGCTACCTCGGCTATTTGGTAGATAAGTGCCGATTATTCTTTTTTTTTATCATGTCTCATGTATCTAGATTGTGTATGTTACTGTCTGCATTTTGTATATTCCATGTATATGGCCCTGAGCTGAAATAAAGAATATTATTATTATTATTATTATTATTATTATTATTATTATTATTATTATTATTAGTTTTGTTTTGCTAATGTATTCCATCAAAATAACTTGAAAGGACCCTTAGAAAACAGATTATTATTATTATTATTATTATTATTATTATTATTATTATTATTATTATTATTATTATATAATAATAAAAACATAAAGTCTCTTAACTGCATCCCAACAAATCTTATTGTTGTATCCCATTATTATTATTATTATTATTTTATTATTATTATTATTATTATTATTATTATTATTATTATTATCATAATAGTAATATAAACATTGTCTCTGTACCGAATTCCTTCAAATCTCTCTATTGTATCCCATAAAATATCTTGTGTATCCCTCCATATTTCTGCACTTCTCCACCACATCTCTCTACTGCATCCCGCCAGTCTCTCTGATGTCTCCCACCAAATCCCTTTGCTTTTATCTCACCAAATATCTCTACTTTATCTCGTCAAGTCTCTTCTTCCTCAGTTCGAGTAGAACTACAGCCTGCCAAGGGTTCTAATACCTTTATTGACCTTAATTCCTGGCATGGAGTTGACCTGTATCTCACCTGTTTTGTTGTTGTTGTCTTTCGTATTATTTAGGAAAAGAATTGAGTTAAGAAGATTGAGAAAAAATAAGGTTATATCTAACCTGCTTTTTGTTGTCGTCATACTCTTTATATAGGAAAAGAAAGGAGTTAAGTTGTTTGAAAAATAAGGTCATATTTCACCTGTCTTTTGTTGTAGTCATACTCTTTATATAGGTAAGGAAAGGAGTTAAGATGGTACGAAAATATGGTTATTCTCACCTGTTTTTGTTGTTGTTGTTGTTGTCGTTTTCATTATATAAGAAAAAAAAGGAGTTAAGAAGATGGTAAGAAAATAAAGTTTAGATAGGCAAAATTGTTTACGAATATAGTATGACGACGTTGCTGCTCTCTCAAAGGTATTTCATGTCTATCTCAGTAGGCAGCTGTTTAGAACCAGTGCAATATATTGGCACATTCTGTTATTATTATTATTATTATTATTATTATTATTATTATTATTATTATTATTATTATTATTTTTGGGATAGTAAATCCACAGTAGTATACCTGTTTTATATATATTATATATATATATATAAATATAATAGGTATATATAATATATATATATATATAATATATGATCTCTATATATTATATATATATATATATAATATATATATATAATATGATACCCATTATATATCTATATATATATATATATATATATATATATAGTATAATATATATATCTATATATGATATATAATATATATATATAGAGAGAGCATATATATATATATATACTATCTATATAATCATATATATATATATAGAGAGAGAGAGAGAGAGAGAGAGAGAGAGAGAGAGAGAGAGAGAGAGAGATATATATATATATATATATATATATATATATAATATATATATATATATATATAATATATATACTATATAGATATTCTATATATATCTATATATATATATAATATATATCTATATATATATATATATTATCGTATATAGGGCCCTGTGAGAGCTAGATACGTAAACAGAAATGACTTGAGGGATTTCAAAGAGGGGATTGCTTGAACTACCCCCGTAACTGATAGTTATGATTTTCTTTCTTTTGAGGGAAGTCGCCAGAAAACTCAGCTCGTTAACTTTAAACCTATTTATTTACAAAAAGGCCCCGTGCTGGGCCGAAAAGAAAAGAAAAGTAAAGGTCGGGCCCCCCACGTTGGGGCTTATAGTCTCATTCAATTCAAGCTGATTTTTCATTCACGTGGGTTAATGCACACTGCGCAGAGACACACGTGACCATGGAATCTGGAAAAGAATCCCGATTAAACGAGATAAAAGGAAAAAGACTGCTCTGCTTTGATTAAGGCTGATTAATTCTCTACTTGGGGAAGTAAACTTTCGATGTTCACTGAGGTATCACGAAAAACTAGGTCCTTAACAGTCACAAAGGGGAGCACGTGGCCCGATGAGGACAAAGGGCTTGATGTAGAAGGGTAAAAATAAGAATTGGAAAGAATTTAGCAAGATCGTATGTGTATGGTGTCGGGTTTGAAGTTTACACTTTCAGACGTACCTTTATGCAATATTCTGTATCCTTGTAGAAGAATGCGGTTCGACCTCTGTCAGGTCTGGGGTGGGTCCATGCGTCGTGGTAGGCCTATGAGGGGGCTGGCAATTTGACCTCTGTCCAGACCACGTCTCGCGGCGACTGAGACGATTACTCTTGCTTTCGAATACGGGCTTCCACAACCCGCCTCGAGCATTGCCGAGTGGTAAACACAACGCCAGCAAATTGGGGAAGGAAAATAGGTCTTATTGTAGAAGTCCCTAAATCCACTCGAAGCTACTACTCTTGTGACCTGCCTCTCTTACCCAAAGCTTCCGTCAGCCGGAAATATCATTCCTACGATCCCCCTCCCCAACAACAGTGCTTCAAGAGACGGCATGGTGCTACTATATTAAACAAAACTACTCTGCTGGAAGGCGAGGCGTCTATAAACGTACAGCTCCCTAGAAGGATCACTCCCTTTCTGGGCGTGAGGTCTGGCTTAAATAAGTGTCGCCTCGACAACCCATTCTCCTACTCTATTGAAGTTTTTGAGCAGCGATAACGGCTGACTATGGCCTACCTAACTTATAGGCAGATGCAATGTACTACTTAATATAGTGAGGTAGTCTAGCCTAATAAACAAACTACAGGTGTCTTGTGACGACAGTCCTACTCTATCCCCTAGATAGGTTATGAGATCTACTTGCTACTAACCTAATGCCCTGGTACTAAATCATTAGCCTAACCTACTCATACAGTTAAATGAAGAGCAATCATTCCAGAGTGTGGTACGCACACAGTATTCAGCGACGGAACTGTTAATACATATAGAGGTAATAGCATGGGGATGATGATGGTTATTACCAGAGGGAATGCAATGATGGTAGTTATGACTTTACATGTGTTATATCACAATTTTCTAGGGGTTAGAGGGTTAGTTCTACTGGCAGATATCAGGCTGGCTACCTTCTCTGGGTAGGTAGGATCATTCTGCAAATGAATCGACACTGTACCTCGGGCACAGGTGTCAAGGAGAGCATGCTCTTTTGTGTTTTTGTTTATTAATGACGTCCCTTCTTCTTCTTCTTCTTATTCCCCCAGGAATCCCCCGGCTATACCAGTCCGGAGTAGCAGGCACCGACTCTGGGAAAGGCCAGAAACGCCGGCGAGCAAGGCTGGTAGTGCGTATGAGGTAGGTCTGCCGGAGGTTCATCCTCGGGCGACTAGTGGTGAGGGTGAAGAAGGACTAGTGATTGGCCATGGGCTCGGTAAGCTCCTGCCTGTTTTGGAGGATCCTTGGGGTAGGTTAGGCGCCGGCACTAGCTCGGGGCCAGGCTCAGAAGTCAAGTCGGTGGTGGCTCTACGCCCAGGCTGGACGGAGCTTGGTACTGGACATGCTGCCAAGTGGCTGGGGCAGAGATGAGGTCGACTGGACCTGTGGCGGGTACCTGGAGGTGCAATACCTCTCAGCGTGCCCTTGGAAATGGGAGACAGAGGCTCCTGTCTCTGGTTGAAGGCTAGGCCTTGGGGAACATGGACAGTGTCCGCTCTGATAGTCGGCTAGGGCTAGGCCAAAATTAGTAGTGCCCTATTACGTGCGGTTTTGCAACGGAACTGTGAATGATCATCTCCCTTCCTGGTACGAGGGAGTGTTGGTGGTTGTACTTCCGGAGGAAGTAAAAATTTCGATTCTCCTTGCTTTAGAGTGTTTGGGACGTGGGGTTAGGACCCCTAGGCTTTTTGGAATGCGAGGGAGACTTCATGTCTTTGCCCTAGGAGGAGGTCTAACCTCCTGGAATGTAGCTTTGCAACTGCAAAGGGTATAAATTCTGGAAAAATAGGGTGGTGACCCTAATTGCGGTCGAAGGATCAGCTTGATAGGTTGATACTTCGATGGTGATTAAATGACGTCTATCGACGTTTGCCCCTCGGGGGACGTTTTCGTATCAGGGATGAGCAGAGTCGTCGTAGGCTCTGACGCCCTTGGCTGATAATGGCTTTGGAGGGGTCGACGGTTATAGGGCCCTTACTGGTGGTCTAGAAGAAGATTGGTGACCCATTGCGATGGCCGATATGTGGTTCGCGCACCCTCCGTAATTTGCAGACATGGGACCCTTGCGGCCACAGTCGGCAGAACTGTTCCAGAACCTCTCCTGGCAATGGATATAAGACCGAGATGGCCCCACAGGTCGAATCTGTGGAGTCACCAAGGCTGGCAGTGTGCTCGGGACAGGTGAAACGTCCTCGTTGGATCTCGGACAAGTCCGGGGTCAACTGTGGCTTACTCTTCCAGGGGAGGAGGGGTAGGCGGTAAAGTGGTAAGAGGCTGAGATGGTGCGGAAGAAACTTCGGGCTCGACACTGGTCAGGGCCAGTTCGCAAATAGACAGGATGTCGGGGACATCGGAGGCACTAGCCTCTGAACTGAGGTGTGGTTATCTGGCATGCTGCAGGTGTGCATCTGTAGTGGAGCTCGTCCAGAGATACGGCTTTATAAATCTCGGCCCATATCACCTGATAAACATCATGATGGTCCATACGCCCATGCGGCATGTGGTTTTCCCTTGGTCACCTGGTCCGAAAGGCTTTTACATTCAGACGGAAGGAACAGAATATAGAGGTTACCGTCAATCCATTCGAAATGAATTTTTCTTCGTCCGTACCGGATTTTGGCACCCCTAGGCAATCCTTTCTGAAATAAGGGACCGGGCTTCGGTGTCGGCCATGACTTGTACCACCGATAGGGCTAGGAGACTCATCAGGCAGGGGCTACATGGTAGCCTGAGAAAGTTTCACCCTGGAGCTCTCCAAGGTAGAGACCGACTTGGGACATGGTCGGAATCCATCGCATGCACTGCACACAGTGTGCGAACCTCCGCACCACTCTTACCGGGGTCACTATGGTCTGGGGCTTGGGAAATACAGAGAGATTGCGTCATCTAGGAGCTGTATGCTTTTCTCTCTTCTTCTCTTTCCTTTTCCTCTCTTCTGCGCTTTTCCTCTCCTGCTTCTCTTCCTTTCCCCCTCTGGCGCGCAGCAGCCTGCTGCGCTTTATCCACTGGTCAAGGGGCTGGTCCAGTAACCAGCCTCCCTGCCCAGAGTATGAGGGCTCCGCTTCTCTACTCTCTGGCAAAGAAAATCACGGAAGCGGGGGAGACATTTCCCTTAGGCTACAGTAGAGGCTAAGAAAATGAAAATATGGCCCAGGGGGTACTGAATGGAATGGAGTGCATACTGTGGAAAGTGGCACTCACTTGAGGTGTTCTGCGACTGGTAGAGAAAAAGTCTGAGAAGACTGGGTGCTGTGGCACTTGGGAATGTCCCTAAGTGGTGGCACTTTCTGGATTGGCATTCTAAAGAGGTGATCAATGGAGTATCGGCGTACGTCACTTAACGCTCCCTAAGTGGGAGACGCGGAATGGGCTCCTGTAGTCTGTAGGTGCGCGGCACTTATGAGGAGGCTTCCTTGGGTTGGTTCCGAGGATCCTGACCTCGTACACTGGGACATTATGAATGGGCGTTCCGTAGGACGGACTAGCAGGTCAGCACTTATGGGCGTATGCGGCGCTTCGGGAGGTTCCCTTTGTTGAGTGTTCCGAGGATCACTGACCCTTGTACATGGACACACTACTTACTTGGGCGTTCCGAAGGACGGACACTCAGGTTTTAATGGCTACCTGTAGGCCTGTACAGGTGCATGGCATTATGAGGAGGGTTCTTGAGCTGGTATCGTGCTGGTATCCCGTCGGACGACACTAGTGCAGTATACTAAGTATACCGAAGTGAAGGGCACTCTGTTCGGGGCAGAGTGTAATGGTGGAGGAGAGAAAGTAAAAGGTGGGATACTTAGCGCCGTCGGTGACAGTGTCAATTATGGGCACTGTATGGTGACCTGACTGCACTGGTGGTGGCCAGTCCTAAACTGGTAACGACTTCCCTGTCTGGAAGTAATGATTGGCGTGGCACGCTGCAATTGTGCTTGCGGTCGCAATCTTTGTGTTAAAAGAAAATGAAAAGACCACTCGGGCAATCGACGGTATGGAAATTTTAGAAATGCTCAGTCACTCACTGAATATCGATAAATCACAAATAAATGTTTCAAACTGCAATGGCCACATGCGCGTAGTATCAGCTGTAAATAAAGACACAAGAACTATAAAGGTTAATTCGGATGCTATAATAATGGTAAGATGTAGTACTCTTGGCTTTCGTGAATAATGGATTCGGTTTTCTCTCTCTCTCTCTCTCTCTCTCTCTCTCTCTCTCGGAGAGTGAAAAATGATATATGAATGAACTCCCTTATATTTGAATGAACTACTAAGTTCGTTTAATAGACGCAACTTGCGTTAAATGATTTTACTTACGTAACGAAATGAAAGAATTGCTTTTTTGAAACGTTTTATGATGATACGCGTCGCGTGAACGATTTTTCGTTAATGTAGCGGCTCGCGCTTCGAAATGATTTGCGTTTCAATAGAATTTTCAAAGCGTTTTTACGTAACAATTCTTTTGATTTACTCTACTTGAGATTTCGTTAACTTTATGTAGATTCTAGGTCCCGTGAACATGAAATAGGTAAGGATTTTTAAAACGATGTTAGCAAACAATTGTAAATGAGGTTCGTTAAGTGAAATGAAATTTTCGCTCAGCGCGCGAGTGAGCGATGCGAGGTGACACGTGCGAGCTGACCAGCGCGGGAATCAGCTGTTCTCGTAAATGCGAAGGCAATTTACAACACAAAAAATTCTACTTTTCTTATTCAAGGCGAATTACGTTAATTTCTCTGGCAGAACGATGATCTATAACGAGATCGATATTTTTTACGTTTAAAACTTTGACTTACGTTACTTTGCAAATTGTTTTAGGTAATGTTTAAAGGGATTTAAAAACGGCTGCCGCTGTGAGCGAAAACGAAAGCTGGTTGAGACCGCGCAGGCGCCGAAAATGCTCTAAGCTATTAGCTGAGAGGTAAACGGTACCAACACTGGAATGAAAACTAAGTTAAAAATGATACCCTAACCATCACATACAAAGAATTGTACACTTCTTTTGCCCGCAACTATTTAGTAAAACACTAACTATTCTAGGCTTTCTATACGCAATATGGCAAGCTTCCTAGTTTTGATCTGGTCTTTCTGGCATATCTGCACAGTGTTATGCTCCTACGACAACAATGCGATTAAAAAACATAATTCGCTGGCGCTCTGGCCGTTATAATAAGAATATTTCTTTTTCCCTCCTTCACATTTGTTTAAAACACACTTCACAATAGTACTTAAACGTACCTTAAGCTAACATTGGTTATAGAATAATCATATTAATGAATGGAATACTTACCGAGTCATGTGTCTTCTTTCCCTGAATGTGCTTGATTTACGCTTTGTAAAATAATTTACAGTTTTTTTACGTTTTACAACGGATACGCGATTTACAAGCTAAGCAAGCTAGGTTCAATCCGGCAAGATTCGCCAATACGTATATAGGCCTGGTGAGAGCTAGATACGTAACAGAAATATTGAGGGATTTCAGAGGAAAAAAAAATTGCTTGAACTTACCGTAAATGATAGTTAGATTTTCTTTCTTTTGAGGGAGGTCGCCAGAAAATCGCTCGTTACTTTAAACCTATTTATTTACAAAAAGGCCCGTGCGGCCTGGAGAAAAGTTAAAGGACTTGGCCCCCCACGTTGGGGCTATAGTCTCATTCAATTCAAGCTGTTTTCATTCACGTGGGTTAATGCACCTTGCGGCAGAGACGACACGTGACTCTGGAATCTGGAAAAGAATCCCATAAACGAGATAAAAGGAAAAATGACTTCTTGCTTTGATTAAGGCTGATTAATTCTCTAACTTGGGGAAGGTAAACTCGAAGGTTTCACTGAGTATGCACGAAAACTAGGTCCTAACAAGTCAGGGGAGCACGTGGCCCGATAGGACAAAGGGCTTCTGATGTGAAGGTAAAATAAGATTGGATGAAATTAGCAAGAGTCGTATGGTAGTAAAGGTGATGGGTTGAAGTTTACAAATTTCGAACGTACCTTTATGCAATATTCTGTGTACCTTGTAGAAGAATGCGGTTCGCCTCTGTTTCAGGTCTGGGCCGGGTCCACCAGTGCGTCGAGGCCTAATTTTGGGAGGCTGGCAATTTGACCTGTCCGAGACCACGTCTCGCGGCCGATGAGAGCGATACTCCTTGCTTTCGATCACGGGGCTTCCAACAACCGCCTCGAGCATTGCCGAAAGGTGGTAAACACAACGCCTGCAAATTGGGAAGGAAAAATAGGTCTTATTTGTAGAATCCCTAAAATCCATCTCGAAGCCTAGCTACTCTTGACCTGCCTCTCTTACCCTAACTTCCGCAGCCGGAAAATTCATTCCTACGACTCCCCACTCTCCCACAACAGTACTTCAAGAGACGCATGGCTGCTACTTTTTGGTAATTAAACTAACTCTGTGGGGAAGGCGAGGCTTCTATAAACGTAGCTATATGTATATATATATATATATATATATATATATATATATATATATATATATATATATATACTATATCTATAGATATATATATATATATATATATATATATATCTATATATATATATATATATATTTATCTCTTTATCTCTATATAGTATATATATATATATATATATATATATATATATATATATATAGTATATATATAAATGGCATTACGTAGTATCCTGTTTGTATGTATATATCTATATATATATATTTCTATATATATATATATCTATATATATATATATATATATATATCAAATAGGCTCAGTAAGTATGTCCTGCTTGATATTATATATATATATATATATATTATATATATATATTATATATATATATATAGATATATATATATATCTATATTCTATATATATATATATTACATATATATATATCCTAATATATATATATATATATATGTATTATATATATATATATATATATATATATATATATATATATATATATATATAGGCTCAGTAGTACCGTTTGATATGTCCTATATATATATCAAACGGCAAACTACTGTGATTTACCTTTATAGTCAGAGACTTATGGGATATTAGTCTGGCTTTTAGTCATTGACTTTAGTCACATAAATAATCAAAATACCTTTCTACTGTTAAAGAAAATTATAAAATAAACTATTTGTTGCAGTCAAATCTACATAACAGAATATAACACCCGTAATTAGTGTTTTTAATGGTTATAAAGAAAACATCACACTAATTTCGTGGTTTTGTTTTTTACTTTTCCTTACAAATTAAACTGTGCCTCAACAGGGGATAAATACAGCACAATTTTTTTTTATTATTTACTTATTTCGTCTGTTTATTATTTTTCTTCGCTGCTCTTGTTTATCCATTCATAATTGCTACGCAGGTGGGGGGTTTTGCAAAACACAATAATATTTTTTTTTCTGTAGATAGGTAAGTTAAATTTAATGTCAGACTGTACAGAGAATAAATTAGTTTCAGTTAGATGAGATATGTGCTGTTAGTTAATTGCAGAATTTTCTTTAGAAATATACAGTTAATGGCAAGTTCATAAGAAAAGACAAGCCCCAGTAATTAGCTCAGTATCTGAGAAAAAAAAATAACGAATTAATTCTCTGGTAAAATCCTGAAAAATTTCCTTCAGTAATTAAGTCAGTATCTGAAAATAATAACAAATTAGTTCTCTGTATAATCCCTCCCCCCCCCCCCCCTCAGACCCTTTAAAAAAATATACTTTAGTGACTGACTCAGTATCTGAGATAAAATATCACAAATTATTTCTCTAGTAAAATCTAAAAAAAAAAAAAAAACACCCACACATTGGTAATTAACTCAGCATCTTAGAGAATAAAAACACAATTTCTCTGGCAAAATCCTAAAAATAATACGCACTCCAGTAATCAGCTTAGTATCTTAGCACGATTCAACAAAAATAAAATAAAATCGCAAATCAATTTGGGGTCGATTTTCATTGCATTCTGGATTCACTTACATAAAAATACGATACATTTACAATAAGGAAATCATTCCTTCACAAATGCCACCAAAAGGCTTTATATTATATTGACCTTTTAAGGAACTGAGAAAAATTTTGACACCATAAACCCTTCAAGAATTATGGATGAATTAGTCTCCAGATTTTTCAACCCTTGTGAAACTTTTTTTTATGGGCACTCTAGGTAGAATCTTCACCACAAGGTGGCCCCATATGCATAATGAGTAGTCTTCCGAAAGCCCCGTGGCTCATACAGAATTCCAGATCTAAAGATGAGAGGCCATCTGTGAAAAAAAAAACTCGATCTCCTGGATTTGTAAAAAAATTAATCCTGAAATGGAAAAGGTAGAGATTTTTTCGTTGAAGTTAATAGAGGTTGGTGTAGCATTCATTATTCCGTGAGAAGTGGTAGAATGTTTTCTTCTGTGCTCAATCTCTCTCTCTCTCTCTCTCTTTCACAAAAAAAAAAAAAAAAAAAAAAAAATATCAACACTCCCCAAAAAAGTATTTGGCTCATTCAGGCTAACCCTAATATTCTGAAGTCGTCTTCTCCCCCTCTTGCCCCCACCCCCGTCTCTCTCTCTCTCTCTCTCTCTCTCTCTCTCTCTCTCTCTCTCTCTCTCTCTCTCTCTAAAAAAAAAGAAAAAATATCAGAAATGCGAACCGTCTCCTATAGTGGTATTAGGCTCACTCCGGCTACTCCTTATATCCTGAATTCGTCCATTCTCTCTCTCTCTCTCTCTCTCTCTCTCTCTCTCTCTCTAAAAAAAAAGAAATAAAAAACAGAAATACTAACCCTCCACAAAAAAAGAATTGGCTCATTCTGGCTATCTCTTGTATCCTGCATTCGTCAATTCTCTCTCTCTCTCTCTCTCTCTCTCTCTCTCTCTCTCTCTCTCTCTCTCTGTGTGTGTGTGTGTGTGTGTGTGGACCTTTCCTTCCAACAGCGAATTTCTAAATTACTCTGGTCCTTTATTGGAAGGGGAACAAGGAAGGCGGGGCCATATTGGTAATCTCTCGAGTAGGGACGCCAGTTGATTGGGATTCTGGAGAAACGCTAATGACATTCTGGTTACACAAATATCCTTGAGACTGTCGCCTCTTCCTTTTCACTTTCTCCTACATCACTTTCTTCTGCGTCGTTTCCATGATTCATTTGGGATGCCTAGTTGCAGGATATTGTAGTCGTTTGATGCACAAAAAAAAGTTGCGCAGTTAGAACGTCAAAAGTTCAGATGGAGACGCAGTGCAGTAGTTACCCTAAAACAATTTACGTTATACTCTAGTAATCTGCTATATTCTAATTCATTTATTTACTTTCTCCTGCGTTTTATTCTTTTATATTTGACTCGTGATTCATTTGAGATGCGAAGTTGCATGCTACTGTAATCGTTTGATATACAAGCATCCTTCGTGATTGTTTTTGCGGTTAGCAGAAAGATATACACAACTATCAGAGTAAGACTATGAAAGTGAATGACTATTTGAGTCCTTGAACATTAATCATCATAGTACAAATTTAGAATCTGAAAGGTAAATAGATCTGTTAAAAGCAGGTAGGTAAGATAGATACCAAAAGGAACTTGTAAGGGAAATAAAGTTCGAATCACACACTCTCTCACACACACACACACCACACACACACACACACACACACATACAAATAATTGTGGAGGCAAAGCATGCTAGGCCTATTTCATACTTGCAGAATTCACACAAACAGAAGAGAACTATCAAAGCGCACCTTTTTTTAAATGACCCCCCCCAATTAGAAGAGGTAAGAAAAAGATGGCGACGCAGTTTTGTATGGTGTAAAGATAAGCCATTCTACTAAGGACGCTTCAGCTTACAAAGGCAACGCATGAAAATAAAAAACACCTGTACAACAGAGGCGCTGAGTCGTAAGGCTTTGAGGGAAAGAGACCAGAAACAACATAAAAAGGACGATGAAAGGAAAAGGAAAATTACGGGTTCATAGAGAACAAGGCTCCAAGTTCCCGGAACATGAAGAATGTTCATAAAAGACACGTGGATAGATTGTTTTTTTTTTTTTTCACGGTGAAGGATAAGATTCTATATGGCGCCCCTATTGAAAGCTGTTGCGAACAACTAGGAAACTTTACAGACGGTAGCTTGAATGTTTGTGTTTGTACTGTTTGTTTACTTGAGATCAAAGAAATCCAGTGAACTTGATATCTTGCAGACGATATTTTGACTTTTTCTGTTGTTGTTGTTTTAATTGTTTTTTTTTTTTTGGAGATCCTGAGGAATTCATGATCAATGAAATCTTACAGGCTCCTATATCTTGCCTGTATCGGTAGTAAAAATGAAAGGTATTACTTTTTATTTGAGACCAAACAAATTCATTGAGGTAAGAAATCTTACAGAAGATATAGTTACTATTTTTTTTTTTTTTTTTTTTTTGAGATCAAAGACATACTTTGAGATATGAAATCCTACAGACGGCATCTTGAAAAATTTATATAATCATCAATATTTCTCAAGAGATCTAAAACTTTCTTTGCGCCATTCAAATTTGAATAGTTCATAAGACTTTTCCTCTAATGGATTGCGATTTCAATTTTATTCGCTTTTATTTATGTGTTTTTACTCCTTTAACCATCATATCAGTATCAAAGATAGATGCCCTGGACATTCATAGTTTCTTTCGAATATAGTAATGAAACAGGAGTTTTGGATCCTTTACATCATAAGAATTTCTATTTAGACTCTCATTTGTAAAACATGATTCTAAGAGAGAGAGAGAGACAGAGAGAGAGAGAGAGAGAGAGAGAGAGAGAGAGAGAGAGGGGCTACTGGAACCAAGTTAGTTGCGGATTGAACCATGGAAATAAACCCCATTACCTTTGTTACTTTTTTGTTTCAGGGAGAGAAACTAGTAAAACTCTCTCTCTCTCTCTCTTCTTCTTCTTCTTCTTCTCTTCTTCTTCTTCTTCTTCTTCTTCTTCTTCTTCTTCTTCTTCTTCTCTTCCTTTTCTTCTTCTTCTTCTCATTTGCAAAACGCACACAAAAACAAGTTGCTTTGTTCCTCGCCAATCACAATCCAGTGTAGATCGAAACAAATCCACTCGAATGTGAAGCGATGATACTTTTACAGATCCAGCTTTTTCTTTTAAATGAAGACTGACAATCGGAAACGGCAGTTGTAATCTCGTCCTATTTACTCACCAAGAAAGGGAAAAATATCTCTAAAAAAAAAAAACTTTCAGGGAAAGGAAAAGTATTTGGTAAAGTATGTACACTTCTATTGGTGTAGTTTTTTTTTTTTTTTTTTTATTCTTGTAGCCTTTGTTACTGATATTCTTGATTAATCTGGTTTCGAGGAAATGGTTGTTGTTGTTACAATTCTTGTTCCTGTTATTGGTCTTTCTTCTTCTTCTTCTTCTTCTTCTTCTTCTTCTTCTTCTTCTCATTGCCTCATCACAGAAAATATTGAAAGGAACATCAGGGCCAAGAATTCTCCACATTTGCGATTGTCTGGTAACTTTATCTGGTAATTGTTCGTCGTTCTTTTAGGAATAAGTTAACCATCTAATGAACCCCGCCATGAAAGAAACAGAGACAGACAGACAGACAGGCAAGAATATCATAAACATTTTCCCAAACAATAGAATATCCTTATCACTATAGAAGATTCACATCAACCGTGCATTTGACTTCTAGGCCAAGGCCAATCCCTTAAGACGCTCCTGATTGGCTGTTGATAAACCAGTCACAGGGCTGGAGACTCTCAGTCTCTAGGGATAATTCACAGAGGCAGGATGTATGTCCCAGCTCTCCTGAAAGACGTATCCCTCAGAAAAAGTGGAACGTACATCCTGCCTATGTGAACTCTCTCGAGAGACTGAGAGTTCCCAGGCCTGTGATTGGCTTATCAACAGCCAATCAGGAGCGTTGTAAGGAACTGGCCTAGACATCAAATGCACGGTTGATGTGAATCTACTATAGTATTTTCCTAAAATAATTGATCTTGTCTCTCTGTATATCACAGAACTATCTGTTGCGTCTTTGAAATGAAGATCATAATATTCTTTGGAAGCTTGAATTTCAAGTCAGTGTGGTTTTTTATAGAAAACTATATGTAATCTAATAATAATAATAATAATAATAATAATAATAATAATAATAATAATAATAATAATAATAATAATAATAATAATAATACCTTTTAACTGCCCAGGAGAAGAATGCCATTCAAGTATCTATTTATCATCAAGAAATAATTATAATGAGGATTGAAACTGACAATCTTCAAGGGTCCTGGCGTCAAAAATCAACCAAAGAAGCTTTATGTTCATTTCCTTTGAAAAATAGGGTTATGCAAATTCGAGCGAGAATAAGAAAGAGAGTCGTAAATACAGAACTAATGATAAGCAAATAGAAGATGGGAAAAAGGCCAGTCAAGTCAACAGATAATCAGAATAAGTCGCTTACAAAGAACACTCTCAAAGTCACTTGATCTCTATTCCATACAATCGGTTTTATACATTTTGGTCCATACATTCTACTGAAATATATTCATACATTTAAAGATAATTATGGTAAATTTCATTTGACAAAATTGTCTGTCCTGCAAAGCTAATGTGAAAAGGTATTAGTTTGAAATATGCGAGGAATTTGATTATATATTTACACGAAACCAAGACCCAGTGCATGTCGCTGCTCCCGAGATCGCTTAAGCATATTGCAGAACCACAAATTTTCCTCGGAAACCAACGGCTGGAATTTGTGCACGAATTTCCGTATTTGGGTCACATTATCACCGACGACCTAAAAGATACAGACATTGAACAGAGGCGTCGTAAGCTATGTTCATCTGGCAACATGATTGCAAGGAGGTTTGCCTTCTGTCATCGAGACGTGAAACTGCTGCTCTTCCGCTCGTACTGCTACGGTATCTATTGGTGCTCCATCTGGACGAACTATATCCGAGAGACCATGAGACGTATCACTTTTGTGCACAATGACATTTTGAGACGCCTCACAAACACTCCCCGCTACCACTTCGCCGCACAAATATTCATAGAAAACCACCTGGAAAATAAAAAAATCATTGTAAGGCGAACAATGTCCAGTCTGGTAACGCGAGTGAGAAACAGCAGCAACTCGCTCATACAAAGCATCCTAAGGAGTGAAGCAAGAAGAAGATCTAAATTGTGGGAAAGATGGGAAAATGAGGCCTTTGTCCCCTAAAGGACTTAATCTCTGTATTGGCAAGATTTTCATCTGCAGATTCTGTCATTATTCTTATATTTGTTGCTGATATTTTACTTTTTCATTATTACTTTGAATACTATCAAGTTAAAGTTTTTTTTACTTTCAATTTTCGTATTTAGATCTCTGGACCTGACTACTGTAACCACCCAATGTCTCAAGATGAAATTTAAGTTATATAATCTGTGCACTAACTGATATAACTCTCAATGCATTTTTGTTCTCACTATTATTACTACTGTTATTACCAGTATTATGATTACTATCTTTTATGCTGCCTCAGCTATTTGGTAGATAAGGGCCGATTATTCTTTTTTTTTTTTTATCATGTCTCATGTATCTAGATTGTGTTACTGTCTGCATTTTGTATATTCCATGTATATGGCCCTGAGCTGAAATAAAGGGTATTATTATTATTATTATTATTATTATTATTATTATTGATTATTTATTAGTATTATTATTATTATTAGTTATTATATTATTATTAGTTATTATTATTATTATTATTATTATTATTATTGGGATAGTAAGTCCACAGTAGTATGCCTGTTAGATATATATCTATATATATATATATATATATATATATATTATATATATATATATATATATATATATATATCAAACAGGCATACTACTGTAGATTTACCATTTATAGTCAGAGACTTATGGATTATTTATAAAGTCTGGCTTTTAGTCATTAGACTTTTGTCACATAAATACTCAAAATAAACCTTTCAAATTGATTAAAGAAAATGATAAGATAAACTATTTGTTGCAGTTAAATGTACATAACAGAATATAACACCCGTAATTAGTGCTTTTAATGGTTATAAAGAAAACATCACACGAATTTCGTGGTTTGGTTTTTAACTTTTCCTAACAAATTAAACTGTGCCTCAACAGGGGATAATACAGCACAATTTTGCTTAATTACTTACTTATTTCGTCTGTTTATTATTTTTCTTCACTGCTCTTGTTTATCCATTCATAACTGTTACGCAGGTGGGGGGTTTGCAAAACACATAATCATTTTTTTCTGTAGATAGGTAAGTTAATTAAAATGTCAGACTGTACAGAGAATAAAGTAGTTTCAGTTAAATGAGATATGAGCTGTTAGTTAATTGCAGAATTTTCTTCAGAAATATACAATTAATGGCAAGTTCATAAGAAAAGACAAGCCCCAGTAACTAGCTCAGTATCTGAGAAAAAAAAAATAACGAATTAATTCTCTGGTAAAATCCTGAAAAAATTTACTTCAGTAATTAAGTCAGTATCTGAAAAAAATAACAAATTAGTTTTCTGGTATAATCTCCCTCCCCCACCCTTTAAAAAAACATACTTAAGTGACTGGCTCAGTATCTTAGAAAAAATATCACAAATTATTTCTCTAGTAAAATCTAAAAAAAAAAGAAAACACACACACATTGGTAATTAACTCAGCATCTTAGAAAATAAAAGCACACTTTCTCTGGCAAAATCTTAAAAATAATACGCACTTCAGTAATCAGCTTAGTATCTTTGCACGATTCAACAAAAATAAAATCGCAAATCAATTTGGAGTCGATTTTCATTGCATTCTGGATTCACTTACATAAAAATGCGATACATTTACATTAAGGAAATCACTCATTCACAAATGCCGCCAAAAGGCTTTATATTATATTGACCTTTTAAGGAACCGAGAAAAATTTTGACACCATAAACACTTCAAGTATTATGGATGAATTAGTCTCCAGATTTTTCAGCCCTTATGAAACTTTTTTTTTTATGGGCACTCTGGGTAGAATCTTCACCACAAGGTGGCCCCATATGCATAATGAGTAGTCTTCCGAAAGCCCCCTGGCTCATACAGAATTCCAGATCTAAAGATGAGACGCCATCTGGGAAAAAACTCGTCTCTCCTGGTTTGTAGATTAATCCTGAAATGGTAGAGATTTTTTCGTTGAAGTTAATAGAGGTTGGTGTAGCATTCATTATTCCGTGAGAAGTGGTAGAATGTTTTCTTCTGTGCTCAATCTCTCTCTCTCTCTCAAAAAATAAAAAAATAAATAAAAAAATAAATAGCAACACTCCCCAAAAAAAGTATTTGGCCCACTCTAGCTATCCCTTATATTCTGAAGTCGTCTTCTCCCCCTCTTGCCCCCAACCCCCGTCTCTCTCTCTCTCTCTCTCTCTCTCTAGAAAAAGAAAAAAGATCAGAAATGCGAACCGCCTCCTATAGCGGTATTAGGCTCACTCAGGCTACTCCTTATATCCTGAATTCGTCCATTCTCTCTCTCTCTCTCTCTCTCTCTCTCTCTCTCTCTTTCTCTCTCTCTCGGAAAAAAAAGAAATAAAAAGCAGAAATACTAACCCTCCACAAAAAAGTATTGGCTCATTCTGGCTATCTCTTGTATCCTGCATTCGTCCTTCGTCCATTCTCTCTCTCTCTCTCTCTCTCTCTCTCTCTCTCTCTCTCTCTCTCTCTCTCTCTGTGTGTGTGTGTGTGTGGACCTTTCCTTCCAACAGCGAATTTCTAAATTACTCTGGTCCTTTATTGGAAGGGGAACAAGGAAGGCGGGGCCAT
>NC_061087.1:102037819-102052819 GCF_015104395.2 Macrobrachium nipponense | reverse complement strand
ATATATATATATATATATATATATATCTATATATATATATATATATATATATATATATATATATAGAATATATATCATATTAATACAATTTTTTCCCGGATTTAATAAACCGTGAGTCCATATTCCTGATATCAGTAGAAACAAGTAAAATATGCGCAATCGAGTTTTCTGTACTGCGTATAATCAATGCCACAGAAAACAGATCCATCTTTCGGTAGTCTTGGTAACATTTCTACATGAGTCGCGGTCCGTGAAACTCTCAGCCGGTCGTGGTGGCCTGTGTTGTTGCGTTGACCGAGGCACGATTATAGCTAACTTTAACCTTGAATAAAATAAAACTTACTAAGGCTAGAAGGCTGTAATTTCGTATGCATGATGATTGGAGGGTGGATAATCTACACACCAATTTGCAGCCCTCTAGCCTCAGTAGCGTTTAAGGGGTCTTGATTCTGAGCTGGAAACATTCGTACACGCGTCTTTATAGCCATTAAAATAACTTGACTAGCGCAAAGCGCAACAGATAATGTCAGAATCCAATGAAAGGAAATGTCACTAGAAACGAGGCGCCTGTCAATTAAAATACGACCGGACTTTGCCAGCCCCATTACTACTCGTAATTTTCGACCCTCTTCGCTATTGCTCTGTTTCCTTTTTAAAGCTTATTTCACATATCTTCATATTTTTATTCGTTTATGCCTCCAGTTTTTCACTGGGCATTTAGGGGAATAATTATTTTTACGATTTAAATGTTATATTTACAATATTTTTTATTCATATTGGTTGATGTCTCAACGTTTCCATTCACTGGTATTGTATGTACACATTAGAAACTTGTATTTCGTAGACATGCTACTCATAATTTCGTGTCCATTCTGGATGCTTGAGATGTGATATGGCTGAATTATTTAACTTCGTATGATTTTTATACATCTTTATATCTCATGCGTTTATAGCTCTAGTTTCTCACTGGTATTAAAGGCATATAATACTAAATACGAGATTTATGTCATAAAAACTTTTCCTTGAGAGATATATTATGTTATCATGGACATCGTGAACGTATGCAAATGCGATACTACTGTCTATTCTAACTTTGAATCCGAAGTAAACAGATATCATTTGACACGTAAATAAATTCTTCTGTTAAAACAGGTTACGTCTCATGTATAAAAGGCCCATGAAAACACGCTGGTTGAAATATAGTCCTTAGGTTTAACCCAGAGTGTTTTAATGGGCCTTTTATACTTGAGATTATTTGACACTTGTAGCTGACTACTCCACTGTGGCAGCGAAAGAACTGAATTCAGTACAGTTAGTCCTCGAAATACAAACACAAAACTTACGAACTTTCCAAGGTACAAACTTCCTCGTCCACACGATGTGTTGGATACATGATCTTCAAACTTTATTTCATGTATTTCATAGCAACTTTTTCGAGGGAAGTTGTGAGTTATTTTTATTACAAACTTTATTTCATGTTCAATGACCAAAGTTTTTTCATTTCAAACTTTATTTTATGTCCAAAGACCTTTTTTACCATAAACTTTATTTGTGTTTAAAGATCAAAGGTTTTTTTATTTCAAACTTTATTTTATGTTCAAAGACATTCTTTATATCATAAACGTTATTTTATGTTTAAAGGGAGTTTTTTTATTATAAACTTTATTTTATGCTCAAAGACATTTTTTTATATTAAACACTTTTGTTTATGTTCAAAGACAGGTTTTTTATTTCAAACTTTATTCTATGCTCAAAGACAATATTTATTTATATTACAAACTTTATTTTGTGTTCAATGGCAGTTTTGTTTTATTACAAACTTCATTTTCATTTTCAAAGACAGTTTTTCTTTATAAACTTTACGCTATGTTCAATGATCAAATTGTATTGATATCAATCTTTATTACAGTACAATACTGTATGCTTTAGGCTAATTACATGTTTGGCGTCTAGTTTAACTCTCAGCTTACAAACGGAAGCCTTTTGTATGTAGAGGTCTACCTGTGTGTGAATGTATTTCGAATGTTACTTGTCATATGTATTCATGTATGGATCTCACGTCACCTAAAATGAATCTAGAGGCGCTACTTACAAATCATGCGCAGAAATGACGTAGTTAAATGAACAGTTTTAATCTGCGGCAGCAAATGTTATATCTGGAACCTTAATTACCATAGAAACTACGAAGAAGAAGGTTTAGTGTAGAGAAAAAGAAAAATGAAGTACAAATTAAATAGAGTGAAAAGCAAAAGTAGGAAATGATGACAAGGTTAATGATGAGTTGAAAGTAAAAGTAAAATAAGATAAGGTAATGAATAAGGGAAGTGGCCGAAACTTAATGATGAAGGGGAAAACATGAAGAATTCGTAAAAGAGGAGTTACACTGATTAAAAGGAATAATGGAGTAGTGGAGATAGAGAGGAAGGATGCAAGAAACTTCAGAATAAAACAAGAGAGGAATAAATAATATGCGAGAAGGGAAGACATAACATACGAAAAAGAAAAATTGGGTAAGTGGATAGGGAGAGGAAACGAGTAGAAATAAAAAAAAGAGTAAAAAATCGAAGTGTGTCTTTGAATAGCTTAATGTCATCTTAATCAGTAGTCCAATATACAGTGAAATGAAGTGTGCAGAGGAAAGAGAGAGAGAGAGAGAGAGAGAGAGAGAGAGAGAGAGAGAGAGAGAGAGAGAGAGAGAGGAGGAGAAAAATCCCAGAAAAATATATTCATGGCTAATTAATAAATAATCCTTTATGAAAGAAAGCACATAAGATGTAAGGAAGAAAAGTTGGTAAATTCGAGAAGAAATGCGGTGAGAAGATCAAGACAAGAAAAGATAGAAGTGAAGAAAGGAAAGTGTGAGAAGGAAGAACCCAAGGAAGGTATTTGCACAGCTTTATGTCACTAATTCATAAAAAAAAAGTCCAATACAAAAGAAAATAAATGACATACACAAGAAAGGCTGATAAAACGCACAGAGGGAAAAATCTGGCAAAAATGCTGCCAGAAAAGAATGACCAGAAACACAAGAGGTCAGGAAAGAAGAAGAAGTAGAAGAAGAAGAAGAAGACGAAAAATCCCAGGAATGTATTTGCATTGCATAATACCAACGGGCCAGAGTTCGTAAGATTCCCGCTTGTATACCACAGGGCCCGCCAGTGCCATTGGGAAGGCCAAGCACTAGATTCCCAGATTCCCAGATTCCCACCTCAATGGCATCGTGTAATTCCCCCCGAGGGGATGCATTGCCCAGAGGATATTGCATTCCCAGGATGCGGGATCCGGGGTGATTACGGAATACAGCAACCGCTGGTGTTCGTAGGGGTGTTCCTCTCTCGCTGGTTGGTGGAGCTCGTCGATATCAAAATGCATAAGGGAGTCTCTCTCTCTCTCTCTCTCTCTCTCTCTCTCTCTCTTGTGTAGAAGGGTTTTCAAAGTTCATGGGAGGCTCTCTCTGTTGTAGAACGAACGTTTTAAACAATTCGTAAGATTCTCTCTCTCTCTCTCTCTCTCTCTCTCTCTCTCTCTCTTGTAGATAAGAAGGATTTTCAAAATTCATGGGCGTTTCACTCTCTCTCTCTCTCTCTCTCTCTCTCTCTCTCTCTGTGTGTGTCTGTCTCTCTCTCTGTCGCTCTTTCTTTGTTATAGAACGGTTTTCAAAATTCATAATTTTCTCTCTCTCTCTCTCTCTCTCTCTCTCTCTCTCTCTCTCTCTCTCTCTCTCTCTCTCTGTAGAAGGTATTTCAAGATTTATAAGATTTTATTCTCTTTCTCTGCTGGTAGGTTTGTCAAAATTCATGGGGGTTTCTTTGTCTGTCTGTCTGTCTCGATTCTCATTTGACCAAGTTTTTATCAAGAAATATCATTATAAAACTCTATAGTCACTGAATAGTTTTGTAATTGGTAGAATAGACTTGTACAAGTATGTTTATATATGTTTCCCATACACAGACTCCTGCGCGTGCGCGGACACACACATACACACACATGCACAAACACACACACACACACATATATATATATATATATATATATATATATATATATATATATATATATATATATATATATATATATACATAAGCACTGCGTGTTGATTATTTCTGCGTCATTATATTCATTTTAATGCCACTAATTATAATGATTTCATATAATTACTTGCATCTATGATACAATAGATACTTTTAATGATAATGAGGTAACAATATATTTGTACTTTAACTAACCGGTGACTGGCAAGCTTTAATCTTTAATTTTCACTGAATGATTCCACTCATATTGTGTAATGAAATGCGAACGTGTCTCTAATATGGAGTAGATGAACTTCTTTGTACACATGATCATCAAGATGACACCAGAGCCATATATTTGTTAAGTCATTTAAAAGCAATGTCGTAAAATCTCAAATAAAACCAGAAGGTATAAAAGAAATCAATTACCCTTCCCAGCCACGAACGTAATATTACCCCAGCAGTAAAAGGACACATATAGCCTGTCGATACTGCTGAAGAAGAGGTGGATTTTTAACTGGAAATCAATGGAGCAATGCCCAATGAAAATCAGGAATAGATAGTGTAAGCAATTCCTTTAAAAAAAAGTGAGAATATAACTGTCACTAGAAACTACAGATGATCCGATGTTTCTTTGAACTTACAAAAGCAGACCACGGGAAGAGAAGCCATAACTGCTTGGGAGAGGCGAAAGTGGGGAAGTGTTCCAGCAGTTCGCTGAGAAGAAATGAAGGAATAAATGCTGCCTCATTGTGGCAATAAGGTAGCATTTTTGCTGTCTGATTGTAGCAATAAATGCTGTTTGGTTGTAGCAATAAATGCTGCCTTATTTTGGCAATAAATGCTGCCTTATTTTGGCAATAAATGCTGCCTTATTGGGGCAATAAATGCTGTCTGATTGTAGCAATAAATGCTGCTTTATTGTGGCAATAAGTGCTGCCTCATTGTGGCAATAAATACTGTCTGATTGCTGCAATAAATGCTGCCTTATTGTAGCAATAAATGCTGCCTTATTGTAGCAATAAATGCTGCCTTATTATGGCAATAAATGCTGTCTGACTGTAGCAATAAATGCTGTCTGGTTGTAGCAATAAATGCTGCCTTATTGTGGCAATAAATGCTGCCTTATTGTAGCAATAAATGCTGCCTTATTGTAGCAATAAATGCTGTCTGATTGTAGCAATAAATGCAGCCTTATTGTGGCAATAAATTTTGCCTTATTATGGTAATAAATGCTGTCTGATTGTAGCAATAAATGCTGCCTTATTGTGGCAATAAATGCTGCCTGCATAATAGATAAACACAGACTGAAAATAGTGACAGAAATAATTCAAAAGTGCTGGGTATATCATAAGGAAAGAACTATCTATATTCAAACGAAGCTATTTCATAGAACTCACAAAAAGACTGAGATTTTTATGTTTCATAGCTCTGCCCCCACCCCTCCCCAACCCGACCTCCACCCCTGGAAAGACTAACACCAAGCAAAACGTCCCAGATGTAACTCTTCCATTGGATAAAAATTGAAGAGGCAAAAAGGTGAAACAAAGCACAAAGTTATAATGGGTTTCTTGTTTTTTTTTCTTGTTTTATTTCCAATGCAGAGACGTTCTGCTGTAATATTTTAGTACAATAATTTCTCTTAATATAGTACGTCATTTTGCAAATAGAGAAGTATTTATGTGATGTATTGTGTCACTGAGAAATATGATAATTACGCTCGTATGTCGAAACGATTTGAATAGTAGATATCGGATTTAGCGAGCAGCGTTTCTAAAGCTGAACCTACGATCTCGCGCGCATAATGAGGTCAAGGTCATCTTCACATGGTGAATTATAAACGCTGATAAAAGAATGTTATAATACGCGTAGCGAAGTCCCTATACCTGGTTTATGCTATTGAAGCAGCTATAGTTTTCAGCTTTGATTTTCAAACATAATTTTTCAAAATCGAGAATATCACGTCGCTAAAATACGTCAGCACAATTTGCCTCTTTTATTTTGTAAGAGGATATATCAGGAGGTCAAGAATAAATTTCTTTTTGCTTTTGTTTTCGTTTTTCAATTTTTTGTTAGGTCATCTTTACAGTACCCACCAAATATTATTTATATCTTTTGAAAGGAAATATACTTTTTTTTATCTATTATTATGAAGTTTGGTTTAAATAAATCAAAATTTGTTGCACATCTTGCAGATTTTGGGATATTACACGAAATAATCAGTTGTCAGTATCTTCAGAGATTAGACCAGGCTTCATCCCATTCTTTATATCTTTAGCTGAAAGAAATTTGCATTATTAATTTTTTCAAACAAGTGGAAACTCGGTGGTAATTCGTACTCTTTCAAATATTTAAAAACTAATTCTAACATTATTAAGGCAAATGGAACTATCTCTGAGTTCACCATTTTTAATTAGCTGCTTAATATTACATTCAGTCACTTAGTTCAGAACCATCACTTATAATTATACTCAGTAAAAATGAAAGATTACATGACATTGCATACGTTTCTTTTAATATAACGAGCTACGTACTTTCAGGTACAGAACACGCCTTTGCATCTTCCATTTTTGGATTCTTTCGTACATCATCGAAGAATGCTCTCTTCGTGCAAATAAGGTATACCCTGTACGCCTGTACTCGTAGCCTAAGTGTCGTACTTTCGAAGGACATGCAATGGCACGTACGCAGAACTTAGCGTGTCTCCGTGAGAGAAAGAGCGTCGTAAAAACTTCTTTATGGATATTGCAAAGCCTTTGCAAGAATATGTAGAGAATGTGTATCGCGCGATTGCAATGTGTCAAGTCGTGTTCAGTGTTCGGTGCTACGCAGTGGTTTCCAAATCAGATCATTTGTATGTTTTTTGTTTGATTTTTTTCCTATATATTTTTGCGTTACACATTGGATGTCTTAGTTAGACCTAAACCGTCTATTTGTATTGTTTGTGGATGTTACAAACACAACAATAGCTGCCAAAATATAATTGTTCTTTTGAAAAATAAATTAGAATCACAAAGGGTGTATATGAAATGTAGATATACAAGCAATATTTCCAAGTTTGTAACTAAAGAGTTTTCAAACTATACGTCTTGATTTTTATTTATATTGTTTTTGTTGCAAAATATTATCCAAGTTTGTATTTATATTTTTGTATTAAGAGAATTATTCAAATAATACAAAGCATGGAAATGTAATTGTAATTTTATAATAAAAGATAAAAGGAAAATGGTAGATAAAACTCATTCATCTTGTTTGAGAGCTCTGACTAGAATAATTGTAGTTATGAAATACTTACAAACAAAGAAATTAATTTAAATTTTTTTTGTGTCACGACTAAAATCAACCTTGAAGAGCGCAATTACTCTCAGAATATTTAAAAGTTGTCGGTATGTGCGTTGAGAAATGTCTTTTTAAGTGTACTGGGAATTCCTCCAGCATTTTCCTCTATTTTACTTTTAGAATTAGTTTTTTTTTTTTTTGGTGAACCCTATAATGAATTTTAATTGAAATAATGAAACGCTGGCGAATCGTACACTATAGTACAAAGGGTTGTGAAGAAAGTTCTGTAAATTTCTACGTATATGTATATATATATATATATATATATATATATATATATATATATATATATATATATATATATATATATATATATGTGTGTGTGTGTGTGTGTGTGTGTGTGTGTGTGTGTGTGTGCGTATGTATGTATATGTCTATCTCCATAATAATAATAATAAAGAATGAAAAATGCATATTTCCATGTACATATAATAGTATAGTATATCATATTATAGTAAAGTATAGTACATTTGTTTGTCATTATTTGATACAAATTCATAAAATTAGCAGAAAATTCGCCGAAGCAATTTAATACTTATTTGGTAATATTAATAATGATAATAATAATAATATAAAATAATAATAATAATAATAATTAATAATAATAATCAATAATAATCATAATAATAAATAATAATAATAATAATAATAAAAAGTCAATAAGTAATAATAAATAATAATAAATAAAATAAATAATAAATAAAAAGAAGAACAATGTATATTTGCATTTCAAGAGAAGAGTTATAATGTCCCTTAAGGACAGAACAGTATTCCATTAAAATGAAGTTTGATCAATAAAAAAATAGTTAAAATTCACATTAATTACGATTACAGACAAGAAAAGTCAACTTAGAGATATCTTTAAAAGCAATTACCTCCCATGCTGACTTTATTCATTTTAAATCTTTTTGAGACTCAGTCTATTTGCTGATAAGTTTTTGGAGTGAATCTTTTTATTTCCCTTCGGTTATTTTTTTTTTTTACAGATTTCAATAAAGCTTGGATTAGAAAAATACATTTTTGTGGATATGACAATATCGGACATTTTTCGTTCGTGTTTACAATTTTTTTTGTTTTTGTTTCACTTAATGACCAAAATCTTTTCTCCCTTTCATTTTTTGTTCCCAGAGAGAGAGAGAGAGAGAGAGAGAGAGAGAGAGAGAGAGAGAGAGAGAGAGAGAGAGAGAGAGAGAGAGAGAGAGAGAGAGAGAGAGAGAGAGAGAATGAAGAATACTTATCAACTATTGATACTTGTTGCTAAATATACGGCAACATTTAATATAATCTCAATAAAAAAATAATAGTGTGATATTATAAAGCCGAGAGAGAGTTCAGAACACTTATCAACTGTTGATACTTGTTACTACTCAATTAAAGAAAGGATTGCTAAATATATAAGGCTTAAAACATTCTCAATAAAAGAATAATAGTTTTATATTATAAAGCATATACTCACTGCCTCTTGAATCAAATGAAAAGCAAATACTCCAAGAATCGAATATTCATTTGTAATTTTCTTCGATCTCTTTCCCTTTATTTTTTAAAGAATTTGAAGAGGAGCAGATATACATTTGAAGCTATGTTGGGCAAAACGTTACACCTGAAGATTATTGCCTAACGAGATCCAGCCAGTTGATTGATATAGTTATGCGGCATTCAAGTTCAAACGAGCTATTTTGATCTTAATATTTTTTTTTAGCAAGGAAAACATTTTTCTTTTTAAATTTTGGTCTTCAACAGAACCTTGTTCATATTATCTTTCAATTGACCTAATAATATCTTTACATCAAGGAGACTTTTTGATATTGTTTTCCTTATTAAGAAGAATAGCATACTAAAACCTTAGTCTATCTGTTAAAACTACTTCTCAGCTGAACTAATAAAATCCTCTCCAGTAATTAAACCACATGAATATATCTTAACCACTGGAATATTGAAACCACTGAAATATCTTTACGGAAATATTTCAGCGGTTCAAATCAGCGATTAACCTACACCAAAGTGGTTTAAGTTTTCTAAAGGATAGTTTTTAGTAGTTCAGTTGATAATCATTATTTACTATGCTTTGATTAATTAATACCATAATTAGAAAGTTCTGTTTATTTTCATAGTATAATAAAAAGGATTAATTTCTTAAACCGAAAGTTTTAGTTCAGTTAATTATTACAAACTTTTCTTTGATTAAACCCGAAATTAGAAAGTTCGGTTTTTTTATAATAAAAAGTTTAATTTCTTAAAACGAAAGTGTTTAGTTCAGTTGAAAATAAAAAGTTCCGGTTTTTTTTTCATAATAAAATAATAAAAAAAAAAACCCAAGATTTAAATTTCCCCAAACGAAAGTTTTAGTTCAGCTGATAATTATTGTCAGCTTCGCTTTAAGACAAAAAATAGAAATTTCTGTTTTTTTAAATTATAAAAAAAATATAAATTTCTCAAAACGAAACTTTTAGACGAGTTGATAATTAACTATGCTTTCATTAAGACCGAAACGAGAAAGTTCTGTTTTTTCATAACGAAAGAAAACAAGATACAAATAATATGAAATAAAATTAGATTTAAACGACTCCTTAAACAAACAACCAGAGCTGGGAGAGGCGAACTTCCATCCTGATTTATTTTCGACATTCGGCAGTCCGTAAACGACAACCGCGCACCGGCACGATTCCATTAACTGATAACACAGGTGCACAGGTTAATATCTTGATAGAACGTAAGATTTTAGGAAAACTGGTGGTCTACAATATTTCCTATTTACATCTCTCCCAGACTGTTTACAGGGCCTTGTAAATATTATTAGTGAAACGTAAGTCATTGACTGGAAGTGGTAAAATGTGTCCTAGAATATATTTGCATATTTATATAATTTAAAGATTTGTTCGCTTTTGTGTAATTTCTCAATATGCGTCTTAGCAGGAGTGCATTGCAATATATGAGACTTCATTGTAAATACACAAAGCAGGTTTGTGTTCAGGAATCAGGTTTGTATTAAGAAGTTTGAAGTTTATTTAATATTATATATATATATAATATATATTATATATATATATATATATTATATATATTATATATATACATATATCTATATATATAATAGTATATATATAATATATATAGATATATATATATATATATATATATTACTGTATATATAAATATATATATATATATATCATATATATATATATATATATATATATATATATATATATATATATTAGGCCTAGGGTTTGATTAATAATATATTGCGAATATGTTCGCTGTGACCTATGGAATGTGAAGAACAGAGCAGAAGCAACGACCCGAGTAAAGCTGACAAATAGTTTCTGTGGATGGCGTGAGATAAAACTGCATAGTAAGACAAGTCAATGGCTTGTTGTCTATTTGACATTTTTGTAAGAATATCTAATCTTTGATTTTGTTGCTAAACTTATGGGTACTTACGAGTGTGTTTCTCGTGTCTTTGAAACAGACGGTTCTGGCAATGGGGGGACCGAGAGGGAGTTCCGAGGGAAATAGACTTATGGTGACTAATTACTATTCAGACATTTTACTGTTGGGGTTTTAATTGAATTGATTCATTATTTATTCATTGTTAATAAATGTATCTTTTATAATGCAACTCTCATTTGACTACCTGTTAGAGAGAGAGAGAGAGAGAGAGAGAGAGAGAGGTGTCAGTGCTAGAGAGAGGTGGAGAGAGAGAGAGAAAGAGAGGTTTGTTTGTGGTTTGCCTTGACGCTCGAGTTACACGTTTACCAAATGAATAATGAGGAAATATCCTCATTACAGGTTTTGGTGGCAGCGGTGGGATAGGGGGTATAAAAGTTTTGTTTTTTTTATGCCTGGGAACGCCAGTGAAGAGATAGGTGACCAGTTAGAAAATAAAGGGGTTATGGCTTAGCGATAGTTTTCGAACGACAAAGCCTTTGTGGGATTGTGGAAAATTGTTAAATTGTTAGTTTTCAGTTACTTAGTGAGAAAAAAATGAGAAATATCTATCCGTTAACTGTGCAAAGGGGAGGGGAAGGATTTTTATAGGGTCAGCATTTTGCCCAGAGCGAGACGCTTCAAGGAGCGGGCCAGCGGGGAACAGTCAGTTGGTACTAAGATGTTTGTGAAGTGTGATTCCCGAGACAGTCGTGCATGTGTCAAAGCCGTGCATTACGCGAATTCCGAGTTCTTTTTGTTCCCATTATGGAGTGGTGAGTGTTAAAGAATGTTTTTTTTTTATATATATATATTTCAATGAAATGGGATTGGTTTTAGAGGTCAAAATTTTTTGTCTTTCCCCATAGTAGCAAAGTGACGTGTTTTCTTTATTTGCGCGTGTTTATGATAGACGTATTCATCTTTGTTTAATATGAGGGTGTATAAAGATTTGTTTATGCATGCGAACTGTGCTTAGATAGCATATCTAGCTTGGAGACAGAGCGGCCACTGAATTTCACGGGCTCAGCACATTTCTGCTAACCGCGCAGAGAGGCACATTGCAAGGGGAGTATGGCATGCCTCGAGAGATAGTTCAGGGGAGGGCACTAGTGTATACCTTGGGAGGGGGTCCTCAGACACTGTTTAAGGGGAGATGGGTACTACTATTTATGTATATATATAAATATATCATATATATATTATATTTATCTTATATTTATATATATAATTATATATATTACAAATATAAGTAAATTATATATATATATATATATATATATATTATTATAATATTTAATATAATATATATAGATACAGATAGATATAGATATATATAGATATATATCATATATATATATATATATATATATATATATATATATATATGATTATGTATGTATGTGTGTGTGTATACATGTCTATTTACATCCCGTTATCAAGTGAGCTCTTATCTATCATACCCATCCAGCATTTCTCTCACAGATGCGTTTTCCATATTATATTTGGCGTCATGTGGAGGTTGTTTATCACTGAAATATGCAAAGTGATTCAGAGACTTGATTCAGAAAGCGTGTCAGTGTCCTCATCAACTTGCCATTCTTAGAAAACTAAGAACGGAAACCTTAGCAAAGAATCTCTGAAGCTGTGAGAGAATTTTGTTTATCTTTTAAATCGTCAGGGAGTTTTATGTGCGCTTCGATCACTGGGTCTAAAAGAATACGTTTATGAATTATTAGAAATATTTTTGTCCATTTCATTTTATCCCCTTATCCCCTATAATTATTATTATTAGTTATTATTATTATTATTATTATTATTATTATTATTATTATTATTATTATTATTATTATTATTATTATTTTTTATTATTCTTATTTATTTTTTTTATTTTTTTTTTTTTTTTTTTTTTTGCTCTATCATAGTCCTCCAATACGAACTGGATGGTATTTATAGTGTGGGTTTCCGGGTTGCATCTTGCCTCCTTAGGAGTCCATCACTTTTCTTACTATGTGCGCAGTTTCTAGGACCACACTCTTCTGCATGAGTCCTGGAGCTACTTCAGCCTCTAGTTTTTCTAGATTCCTTTTCAGGGATCTTGGGATCCGTGCCTAGTGCTCCTATGATTATGGGTACGATTTGTCCAACTGTCCAACTGGCATATCCCATATCCTTCTTATTTCTATTTTCAGATCTTGATACTTATCATTTTTCCCTCTCTTTCCCTTCTTAACTCTGGTGTCCCATGGTATTGCAAACATCAATGAGTGATACTTTTTTTGTTTTTCTTGACGATTTGTCAATCAACGTCACGTCTGGTCTATTTGCACGTATCACCCTATCTGTTCTGATACCATAGTCCCAGAGGATCTTTGCCTGATCGTTTTCTATCACTCCCTCAGGTTGGTGCTCGTACCACTTATTACTGCCGGACATTCGCTTGCTATGTGGTTTATGGTTTCAATTTTTATTATCATTATTATTATTATTATTATTATTATTATTATTATTATTATTATTATTATTATATCTCTAATTCCTAGCAATTTGTGCTAAATTCTAAGAATAATTTCCCTGCTCTTCCAATTCTAAGCTAATCCTTCAAAGCTAACAAGGAGAATATCGGACCCACTAATCATGTAGAAAGCTCCAAATATCCCTACAAGAACACATTTACTTGATCATATTGTTATTACTTTTGGTTTATCATATGATTTATTACAGATTTGGCAAATAGTGTCGATTTAACCTTCCTTTAAACAGCTCCAATACGACATCACGCGAACTGCTTTTCAACTGTTTCTTCTGACAGTCGGACTTACCACTATCCGTAATTTCTCGCTTTTTTTTTTTTTTTTTTTTTTTTTTTTTTTTTTTTTTGTTTTTTTTTTTTTTTTTTTTTTTTTTTTTTTTTTTTGTCATTTGTGGCGAAACAGTCAATTCAAAAACTGATGAATACATTACCTGAGGCCCTGGAATCTAAAGTAAAATGTCAGTTTCATTTCTGTAATAATCGGTGACCTAGAATCATAGCTTCTGTTTTCAAAGTATTACACACACACACACACACACACACACACACACACACACACACACACACACACATATATATATATATTATATATATATATATATATATATATATATATATATATATATATATATATATATATATATATATAAAATCACAAAAGTAAGCACGTGATTTTGTTTACCAGCAAAAAGCCACAGGGAAAATTTTTAAAAAAGAAAAGACAGAGTGCCAAGTACTTTCGTCGTATTTACCACATCTTCGGGGCACAAAGTAATACAAAACGTAAAAAACTATTGAGCAAGAAAGCTCTCACAAAAGCAAAGTGGAAAAGAATTATATATGTATGTACAATAAGGCCATTACAAACAGAAACAGCATTCGTCCAGATTACCCAACCGCTTAACACCCCAACAAGTCAAAAGAAAAAAAGTAATTGCCCAATGACCCAATTACTTACAGAAGAGAAAAACACTGAACTATGTCAACCAGTTTTTTATAAAACAACTGAAACTCACAATTATGATAGTAACAATAATAACGGCACTAACAACATACTTAAAACACCAATAAACAAAGATAACTGATTAAACAATATTATCAATATTAAAAAAAAAAAAAAAAAAAAAAAAAAAAAAAAAAAAAATTTTGAACTAGTCACAAAAACTTTAAGGATAATGTTAAAACTCACAAGAAATACATAAGAAGGAACTTGACAAATACACCAAATTAAAGAATAATGTTAAAACTCTTCACTATTTTATCTATGATAAGATTGTCTAATTTGTACATACGAGGGCTCAAATTTAAAAGTTGTCCAGAATATGTCTTTATAAAAGCAGATTCAATTCTATTCCTACTAATATAATCGTTACAAAATAAAATCTCATTTGCCTCTGTCCAATCAATCGCATGGTTAAACAATTACTAAGGTGAATAAAAAGGGCACTAGAAGTCTGTCCTGTTCTAACTGAATACTTTATGTTGATTAATCTGTAGACAAATCTTTCCCAGTTGGCCGACATATTTCTTATCACACCCCTGACAAGGAATTGTATAAAGGCAGCAGGTAGATGAAATTGGGGAGTTCTTTATCAGTATATTACAAACCGTATTTGAGCTTTTAAAAACTAATTTTACATTAAAAAATCGAAGTACCTTAGGCAAATCATAAAATTTTTTCTTGTGGTATGG
>NC_061087.1:102012819-102032819 GCF_015104395.2 Macrobrachium nipponense | reverse complement strand
ATATGAACAGGCTCGGGAGAATGCCATTAATTGCTTGGGGGAAATGTTTTTAGTGCCACCAATAATCAGTGCCTGGTCATTAATGAACAATAGGCTATGATTAATGAAGAGGGCTTGTGTTGTGGCTATTCAGACATGGTTCAGAAATATCATCTTAAATTCTGTTTGATTTTCCAGCTGTACCTTCTCCTGCTTGATCTGTTCATGTAAAATATACCTAAATTTATTGTTCCAAGACTCAATTCGTTGGTACCTAAAGATGAAATAATTTCTGATGAATAGAATTAACATAATTCATGTATGTTTCCAATTATAATTCATGAATTAATAGCAGATTATAATGTCCATGGCAATCTGTTCTTCGCTGCAGGTCAGTTCACAAACCACTTTTGCGAGATATGCTTTTAATAATAGCTATATCAGATCTAATGACTATACTTAAGATGATGTGCAATAATAATAATAATAATAATAATAATAATAATAATAATAATAATAATAATAATAATTGGAATAATAATAATTTATTGGACTGGGTGGTTTTTATAGTTTAGGGCTCCGGGTTGCATCCTGCCTCCCCAGGAGTCCATCGCTTTTCTTACTATGTGCACTGTTTCTAGGAGCACGCACTTCGGCATGAATCTTGGAGCTACTTCAGCCACGAGTTTTTCCAGGTTCCTTTTCAGGGGAGTTTGGGATCGTGCCTAGTGTTCCTATGATTATGGGTGCAATTTCCACAGGCATATTATTATTATTATTATTATTATTATTATTATTATTATTATTATTATTATTATTATTATTATTATTTGTTGCTCTATCACAGTCCTCCAATTCGACTGGGTGGTATTTATAGTGTGGGGTTCCGGGTTGCATCCTGCCTCCTTAGGAGTCCATCACTTTTCTTACTATGTGCGCAGTTTCTAGGATCACACTCTTCTGCATGAGTCCTGGAGCTACTTCAGCCTCTAGTTTTTCTAGATTACTTTTCAGGGATCTTGGGATCGTGCCTAGTGCTCCTATGATTATGGGTACAATTTCCACTGGCATATCCCATATTCTTCTTATTTCTATTTTCAGATCATGATACTTATCCATTTTTTCCCTCTCTTTCTCTTCAACTCTGGTGTCCCATGGTATTGCGACATCAATGAGTGATACCTTCTTCTTGACTTTGGTCTATTTGCACGTATCACCATATCCGTTCTGATACCATAGTCCCAGAGGATCTTTGCCTGATCGTTTTCTATCACTCCCTCTGGTTGGTGCTCGTACAACTTATTACTGCAAGGTAGCTGATGTTTCTTGCACAGGCTCCAGTGGAGGGCTTTTGCCACTGAATCATGCCTCTTTTTGTACTGGTTCTGTGCAAGTGCCGGGCATTCGCTTGCTATGTGGTTTATGGTTTCATTTTTCGTATTGCACTCCCTACATATGGGAGAGATGTTATTTCCGTCTATCGTTCTTTGAATATATCTGGTTCTTAGGGCCTGATCTTGTGCCGCTGTTATCATTCCTTCAGTTTCCTTCTTTAGCTCTCCCCTCTGTAGCCATTGCCATGTGTCATCGCCGGCTAGTTCTTTTATCTGTCTCATGAATTGTCCGTGCATTGGTTTGTTGTGCCAGTCCTCTGTTCTGTCTGACATTCTCCTGTCTCTGTATATTTCTGGGTCTTCGTCTACTTTTATTAGTCCTTCTTCACATGCACTCTTTAGCCACTCCTCTTCACTGGTTTTCAGATATTGCCCCAGTGCTCTGTTTTCGATGTTGACGCAGTCCTCTATACTTAGTAGTCCTCTCCCTCCTTCCTTTCATGTTATGTATAGTCTGTCCGTATTTGCTTTTGGGTGTTGTGCTTTGTGTATTGTCATATGTTTCCTGGTTTTCTGATCTATGCTGCGGAGTTCTGCCTTCGTCCATTCCACTATTCCTGCGCTGTATCTGATTACTGGCACTGCCCATGTGTTTATGGCTTTTATCATATTTCCGGCGTTGAGTTTTGACTTGTTATTATTATTATTATTATTATTATTATTATTATTATTATTATTATTATTATTATTATTATTATTATTATTATTATTATTTAGTTAGTTAGTTGTGGATTAGTAAATGTAATAGCAGTTTTGGCAATACCCAGAAGAACTGCATCATTAAAAAGAACATATTACTTTCTTTAGAAATCAGAAACTGCGTCTATACGAACAGAAACGTTTCCTTCGACAGACTCGACCTGAATCGGTAAAAGAACAGCATAAAGCCGAGTCCAGTTTCGCCGGCGGTGTTTGGGCAATAAATTTCTGTCTTTTTCCTTCTGACTTCGCACAGATTGTTGGTACTAGTTCATTGTATGCTCGGCGGACAGCCGTCTGCTTCCTTCGCATTCTGGAAGGGCAGTGAGAGCAGTGAACTGGGTGAGGAATGTCGTCATCGGATTTTTGCTCGCTAAGTCTTTAAAAGGCTCAGGGCAGCTGGGAACGAACGTTCATGGCCTTTCATTGCCAAGAACGTTGCTGATTTTTCCCTACCTGAAGTTATGGGTTATTGGCTTGATTGGGCCTGGTTTGGTAGCTTGTCTTTGCATGTATGTAAGTACGTACGTATGTATTAATGGATGTATATATATATAAGTATATATATATATATATATATATATATATATATATGTATATATATGTATATATATATATATATATATATATTATTTATATACAAAATACATTCAAACATACAGACACACACACGTATATATACATATATATATTATATATAGATATATATATATATATATATATATATATATATATATATATATATATATATATATGTATACAGTACACACACACACACACACACACACACACACACATATATATATATATATATATTATATATATATATATATATATATATTATATATCATTTGTATACATACATACACATACACACACACACACACACACCAACATATAGATATATATATATATATATATTATATATATATATATATATATATATATATATATATATATATTATATATTTATATATATATATATAAATATATATAACATACATAAATACATACATAAATCTAAACCTGCCACCAAACCAAGCCAAATCAAGCCCATAACCCATAACTTCAGTTAGACATAATCAGCTTTGATCTTGGCAGTAAAACTATATGAAGTTCCCAGCTGCAATGAGCCTGATAACCACTTAGCGAACGAAATCCGATGATGACATGTCCTCACCGAATTCACTGCTCTCACTGTTCTTTCAGAATTTGAAGGCAGTAGAACGGAAAGCCACTGCCGAGGACACAGTGAACTAGCAGCAATAATCTGCGCGAAGTCAAAAGGTAACAAACTGAATCTTTATTGCCGTAACATGGCCTAGGAAACTGGAGTTCGCTGGACTCGGTTTTATGTCTTTTATTTTTTTTATTTTTGTTTCTCTTTTCCAGCCCAGATTTCGTTGCTGAAAGATGTCTGTTTGTATAAACCTTGTTTCTTATTCCTTATGGGAGTAATATGCCTTTACTATATTATGCAGTTCTTATGTTTATTGCAAACAGTGTTCTCACATTTACTGAGCCACACCTACAGTATTATTATTATTATTATTATTATTATTATTTATTATTATTATTATTATTATTATTATTATTATTATTATTGTTGTTGTTGTTGTTGTTGTTCTTGTTATCATTATACGCATACATATACTCACATTTATATATATACGTATGTATATATATATATATATATATATATATATATATATATATATATATATATATATATTAGTATTGTTATTATACACACACACATACACACAAACATACACACACACATACACACACACACACACACACATATATATATATGTATATATATATATATATATATATATATATATATATATATGTATATATATATATGTTTATATATAATATATTTGTTTATTTATTTATTTTTAATGTATGTACGTGTTTATATGTGTTGTTTATAAACTCCAGACATAATTCAGCCATGTAACCTATAAGATTATAAAATATGTTTACTATGATAAATGATATCATCATGTTGGCCAAGTAATAATATAAATGTGCTGTATTGGATAACTTCCCAGAACGTAAAATGGATCTCCTATTATAAAGTAACGTGAATCACAGAGAAGGTTTTCTCTTTAATGTAATAATTCGCTGAATTCTCCGGTACGTAGTTACTCTAGACTCTTTCATATTATTTCCTCTGGGCCGATTGCATTCCGCTTTTTGCCAACCACTACCAGAAGGATTCAGATCTCTTTTACTGAAAGTTGAAGTCTACTGGAAGAGAGAGGGCTTTTCACTTTTAGACTGGTATCGATGTACTTACAAAGACTTTGATTAACTTCATTTTCTTTTCATTGTACGTCAAATACAAGATGGGTATAACTGCATGATAAATTCTCGAACCTTATATTCAAGATTAGTATCTGTAAGTCATAACTAAAAAGGCTTTATTTTATTCTTGTTTTATAGTAAATCAAATGCAAAGTGTATGCAATTTCTGTACAGATTTTCCATAGCTCTTAGAAATAAAGACAAAATACGTATAAATTGGTATACATTACAACCGTAGAATTATGCATAATTAAAAAAAGATACTTATGGAAATATAAAGGCTACACAAACAGATATTAAGAAGGTTATTTAAAAATGGGGTATTATCAAAAAAGAAAAGGGCTTTGATTCCAATACAGACTAACCACGGAGGAATTTTTTATTTGTCTGGAGGGTATATAGTACAATAGAGGTTCTACAGATATCCCCCATGTTTGAATAACTGTCGACACAGTTATAAAAAATATATAATACACCCATGAAAACTTTTATCGGCGAAATTATACAACAACCGGCCGTCATCAATTGCAGTACGATATATATATAAATATATGTATATATATATATATATATATATTATATATATATATAGATAATATATATATATATATATATATAATATATATATATATATATCTTATAAATATATATACACACAATATAACGAAATGCTGATGACTGAACACGCTCATCCAAAACATTTTACATATGTTTCTGAAATCAACAAATGCATTGGAGGGTCCACTCACTCCCACAGCTCTGTGTTTTCGGCAATTTCAAAGTTTTAAACATCCGCGCATTTCCGATTTCATTTTATCCACGCACACCCTTTTATATTTTGAAAACAGCGCTCCGCGAATGTTGGGTTTTAGATCTAGTAGTTCACCTCGCGGGTTCATATTTCATTCCGTCTGCAGCTCGTTGGGTTTACAAAATCGCAGATGACATGAATACGATTTTCTTTAGGTGTTATCGGATTTCGGATAATTTAGACACCTACAAAAACAGCGGAATATATATCTCTAAATGCAAACCTTCATATATATATATATATATATATATATATATATATATATATATATATATATATATATATATCATGCTGGTTTTTGTAGGTGTCACTTGGTAATGAGGACTGGTTGTCCTTGAAAGCTTGGGACGATTTTGAAGAAATACTTCCGCAAGATGTAGATATATATATATATATATATATATATATATATATATATATATATATATATATATATACATATACATAGAGATATTATGTACAGCAACTCTCCTATTGATAAGACTCCACATCCCAATACACCCACTAGAATTTAGAAATCCCGTCTGAATTACCAGTTAAAGGTGACGCGTCACATACCATTTTTTTTTTTTTTTTACTTTCTTGCCATTTTTGAGTGACGGCATAAAAGAAAGCGGAAAAGACTGACTCAATAAGATCAGCAAAAGGGGAAAATCATTTGACACGGTGATGAACGATCAGTCTCATCTATCACTCAATACGACTCGTGGAATAAAATGGAAGGTTTGCTCTTGTGCGCCTTCCTGAGAGATAGCTTTTTAATAAACGGCGAACTTTATAAATAATAAAAACAAAACTTAATTGAAATGAAATTCATAGATGGATAAGTCATTTCTGCTCACGAGACAAATAATTTTTACGATTTTTCTTCAGAGGATAAAGCCTATTCAAATGGATCAAGTCCACAGGGACATAACCATTTAACAAATATTAAACAAAAAATACTAAAAATATTGAAATAAATAATAGATAGTTAAGTGTCCATCGTGTAAGATAGAAAATTATTATTACTATTATTATTATTTATTTATTTATTTATTTAATTTATTTATTTATTTTTTTTTTTTTTTTTTTTTTTTTTTTTTTTTTTAGTCCTCCAATTCGACTGGGTGGTATTTATAGTGTGGGGTTCCGGGTTGCATCCTGCCTCCTTAGGAGTCCCATCACTTTTCCTTACTATGTGTGCCGTTTCTAGGATCAACACTCTTCTGCATGAGTCCTGGAGCTACTTCAGCCTCTAGTTTTTCTAGATCCTTTTCAGGGTCTTGGGATCGTGCCTAGTGCTCCTATGATTATGGATACGATTTCCACTGGCATATCCCATATCCTTCTTATTTCTATTTTCAGATCTTGATACTTTCCATTTTTTCCCTCTCTTTCTCTTCAACTCTGGTGTCCCATGGTATTGCGACATCAATGAGTGATACTTTCTTCTTGACTTTGTCTGGTCTGTTTGCACGTATCACCCTATCCGTTCTGATACCATAGTCCCAGAGATCTTTGCCTGATCGTTTTTCTATCACTCCTTCAGGTTGGTGCTCGTACCACTTATTACTGCAAGGTAGCTGATGTTTCTTGCACAGGCTCCAGTGGAGGGCTTTTGCCACTGAATCATGCCTCTTTTTGTACTGGTTCTGTGCAAGTGCCGGGCATTCCCTTGCTATGTGGTTTATGGTTTCATTTTTCGTATTGCACTTCCTACATATGGGAGAGATGTTATTTCCGTCTATCGTACTTTGAACATATCTGGTTCTTAGGGCCTGATCTTGTGCCGCTGTTATCATTCCTTCAGTTTCCTTCTTTAGCTCTCCCTCTGTAGCCAATGCCAATTGTCATCGCTGGCTAGTTCTTTAGTCTGTCTCATGTATTGTCCGTGCATTGGTTTGTTGTGCAAGTCCTCTGTTCTTTCTGTCTTCCTCCTGTCTCTGTATATTTCTGGGTCTTCGTCTACTTTTTTTATTAGTCCTTCTTCCCATGCACTCTTTAGCCACTCGTCTTCACTGGTTTTCAGATATTGCCCAGTGCTCTGTTTTCGATGTTGACGCAGTCCTCTACACTTAGTAGTCCTCTCCCTCCTTCCTTTCGTGTTATGTGTAGTCTGTCCGTATTTGCTCTTGGGTGTAGTGTTTGTGTATTGTCATTTGTTTCTGGGGTTTCTGATCTATGCTGCGGAGTTCTGCCTTCGTCCATTCCACTATTCCTGCGCTGTATCTGATTACTGGCATGCTGCCCATGTGTTTATGGCTTTTATCATATTTTTTTTTCGGCTTTGAGTTTTGACTTGAGTATCGCCTTGAGTCTCTGCATATATTCTTTCATGATCGTGTCTTCATCTCGGTGTTTTTTATATCTCCTCCTTCCATTATTCCCAGGTATCTGTATCCTGTCTCATCTATGTGTTTGATGTTGCTCCATCTGGTAGCTTTATCCCTTCAGTTCTTGTTACTTTGCCTTTTTGTATGTTGACTAAGGCGCATTTTTCTATTCCAAACTCCATCCTGATGTCCCCAGATACAGTCCTTACAGTGAGTCGCCCTGGAAGATCCCTCTCCTGATATTAACCTCTGCTAGTCTTATTCCAGAGCTTGTAAGTATTGTATTCCAGTTGCGCATTGTATTTTTGAGGAAGCTGATGGTATTTTCCTCTGCCCCATATATTTTCAGGCATTCTATTAGCCATGTGTGTGGTATCATGTCGAAGGCTTTCTTATAGTCTATCCATGCCATGCTTAGGTTGGTTTTCCTTCTCCTACTGTTCTTCATTACCATTTTGTCTATGAGGACTGGTCTTTTGTGCCCCTACACTTCCTTCTGCAGCCTTTCTGTTGGTGGGGGATGGTGTTTGTCTCCTCTAGGTAGTTGTATAGCCTTTCACTGATGATACCTGTTAGTAACTTCCACATTATTGGTAGTCAGGTGATAGGCCTGTAGTTACTGGCTATATTTCCCTTACTCTTGTCTTTTTGTACTAAGGATGTTCTTCCTGTGGTCATCCATTTGGGTGCTTGGTGATTTGAGATACAATGCTGGAGTTGTTCTGCTATTCGTGGGTGTAGGGCCTTGAAGTTTTTGAGCCAGTATCAATGGACTTCATCGGGACCTGGGGCTTTCCAGTTTGGCATTTTCTTTAGTTGGTGTCTGACTGTGTCTGTCGTGATCTCTGTGAATCTTTGTTTTATTCTCCCTGTTTCTTATTTTTATTATTATTATTATTATCATTTTTTTTTTTGCTTTATCACAGTCCTCCAATTCGACTGGGTGGTATTTATAGTGTGGGGTTCTGGGTTGCGTCCTGCCTCCTTAGGAGTCCATCACTTTTCTTACTATGTGCACCGTTTCTAGGATCACACTCTTCTGCATGAGTCCTGGAGCTACTTCAGCCCCTAGTTTTTCTAGATTCCTTTTCAGTGATCTTGGGATTGTGCCTAGTGCTCCTATGATTATGGGTACGATTTCCACTGGCATATCCCATATCCTTCTTATTTCTATTTTCAGATCTTGATACTTAAACCTTTTTTCCATTTCTTTCTCTTCAACTATGGTGTCCCATAGTATTGCGACATCAATGAGTGATACTTTCTTCTTGATTTTGTCAATCAACGTCACGTCTGGTCTATTTGCACATATCACCCTATCTGTTCTGATACCATAGTCCCAGAGGATCTTTGTCTGATCGTTTTCTGTCACTCCTTCAGGTTGGTGTTCGTACCACTTATTACTGCAAGGTAGCTGATGTTTCTTGCACAGGCTCCAGTGGAGGGCTTTTGCCACTGAATCATGTCTCTTTTTGTACTGGTTCTGTGCAAGTGCCGGACATTCGCTTGCTATGTGGTTTATGGTTTCATTTTTCGTATTGCACTCCCTACATATGGGAGAGATGTTATTTCCGTCTATCGTTCTTTGAACATATCTGGTTCTTAGAGCCTGATCTTGTGCCGCTGTTATCATTCCTTCAGTTTCCTTCTTTAGCTCTCCCCTCAGTAGCCATTGCCACGTGTCATCGCTGGCTAGTTCTTTAGTCTGTCTCATGTATTGCCCGTGCATTGGTTTGTTGTGCCAGTCCTCTGTTCTGTTTGTCGTTCTCCTGTCTCTGTATATTTCTGGGTCTTCATCTATTTTTATTAGTCCTTCTTCCCATGCACTCTTTAGCCACTCGTCTCCACTGGTTTTCAGATATTGCCCCAGTGCTCTGTTCTCGATGTTGACGCAGTCCTCTATGCTTAGTAGTCCTCTCCCTCCTTCCTTTTGTGTTATGTATAAGTCTGTCCGTATTTGCTCTTGGGTGTAGTGCTTTGTGTATTGTCATATGTTTCCTGGTTTTTTTATCTATACTGCGGAGTTCTGCCTTCGTCCATTCCACTATTCCTGCGCTGTATCTGATTACTGGCACTGCCCATGTGTTTATGGCTTTTATCATATTTCCGGCGTTGAGTTTTGACTTAAGTATCGCCTTGAGTCTCTGCATATATTCTTTCCTGATCGTGTTCTACATCTCTTGGTGTTTTATATCCCCTCCTTCCATTATTCCCAGGTATTTGTATCCTGTCTCATCTATGTGTTTGATGTTGCTCCCATCTGGTAGCTTTATCCCTTCAGTTCTTGTTACTTTGCCCTTTTGTATGTTGACTAAGGCGCATTTTTCTATTCCAAACTCCATCCTGATGTCCCCAGATACAATCCTTACAGTCTGGATTAGGGTATCTATTTCCTTGATGCTCTTACCATACAGCTTGATGTCGTCCAAGAACATCAGATGGTTAATTCTGTTGCCTCTTTTCTTGAGTTGGTACCCGGCATCCATCTTCTGTAGCTACTTTTGTTGTCATGGGAAGTCATGGCTACTCGGAAGAGTAGTGGGGACAGTGAGTCTCCCTGGAAGATCCCTCTCCTGATATTAACCTCTGCTAGTCTTATTCCAGAGCTTGTAAGGATTGTATTCCAGTTGCGAATTGTATTTTTAAGGAAGCTGATGGTGTTTTCCTCTGCCCCATATATTTTCAGGCATTCTATTAGCCATGTGTGTGGTATCATGTCGAAGGCTTTCTTATAGTCTATCCATGCTATGCTTAGGTTGGTTTTCCTTCTCCTACTGTTCTTCATTACCATTTATTCTATCAGGAGCTGGTCTTTTGTGCCCCTACACTTCCTTCTGCAGCCTTTCTGTTGGTGGGGATGGGTGTTTGTCTCTTCTTGGTAGTTTGTATAGCCTTTCACTGATGATACCTGTTAGTAACTTCCACATTATTGGTAGTCAGGTGATAGGCCTGTAGTTACTGGCTATCTTTCCCTTACTCTTGTCTTTTTGTACTAAGGATGTTCTTCCTGTGGTCATCCATTTGGGTGCATGGTGATTTGAGATACAATGCTTGAGTTGTTCTGCTATTCGTGGGTGTAGGGCCTTGAAGTTTTTGAGCCAGTATCCATGGACTTCATCGGGACCTGGGGCTTTCCAGTTTGGCATTTTCTTTAGTTGGTGTCTGACTGTGTCTGTCGTGATGTCTGTGAATCTTGTTTTATTCTCCCTGTTTCTTCTTATCCTGACTTCCTGGAGCCATGTTGCATGTTTGTTGTGTGATACCGGATTACTCCATATGTTTTCCCAGAGTCTCTTACTTGGTTCGGCTTCAGGAATTTCTTGGTGGTTGTCTTCCCCTCTTAGTTGGCTGTATAGTCTTTTCTGGTTAGTTCCGAATAGTTTGTTCGGTTGGTATCCCTTATTCCTGTTCATGTACCGTTGGATCTTATGTGCTTTGGCCTTAAGCCTCTGATTTACATCTTCTATTGTGTTGTTTAGTCCCCTCTCTTGTTATTATTATTATTATTATTATTATTATTATTATTATTATTATTATTATTATTATTATTATTATTATTATTATTATTATTTAGAAGATAAGCCCTTTTTCATAGGGAACAAGCCCACAAGGGCCACTGACTTGAAATTCAAGCTTCCAAAGATTATTGTGTTCATCTGAAAGACGTTGCAGAATACAGAAGTAAAAAGATCAGTCATCAGCAAAGGGAAAACAGAAAAAATGTATTAATCGATAAATGAACAGTGAGAACAGAAATAAATATGACAAGAAAATGTTGGTGAAGGAAACGTTTTTTAGAAGCTTGCTACCCTTTTCCAGAGAAAGATCTGTGAGGATTTAAGAGGGAAGGAAGGCCGGAGGAATTTTCCTCGGTTCTAGGAGAAAAGCTGTTGACAAGAAACAAAAGATTTCTCTGGAGAAGAAGATTGCTTTAAGAACAGCGCGAACGCGAGAGACGGTGATACTTTTCAGAACAGTGTTAGAAAAGTATGTGATCATAATAATAACAATGATAATATCAATGTTCTAAGTTCATACTACTAAAACCAAATAAGGAATAATAATAAATATGTTAAAAGCTTTCGAACCCTTTCCTGGGTTCATCTTCAGGGAAGGGTTCGAAAGCTTTTATAAAGTTTTTATAAATTATACACGAACTTTTAACATTTTCATTATTGTGGACCCTTAGAACTGTATAAACTCTCGTGATAGAGAGTTTTCCCCCCTCCCCCCACAAAAATAATAACAATAATAATAACAATACCTCCTTAGGGGGCCAGTGCTATCACGTCCTACCCTAGCCTGTAAATTGTTCCATAGCTTGGCCTTCGTCCTGAACTGTATATTTTAAATAATATAATAATAATAATAATAATAATAATAATAATAATAAATAACTTATTATTATTATTATTATTATTATTATTATTAATGAATTCATATGATCACAAACTAAAAACATATGAACAACGAGAGACTTGGCAGGTTTAGTGGGTCTACAAATGACAATGATACATTGAAAAATGATAGACGCTGACGCGCCAGTGCTATTTTGCAGAGGCAGGATTTTGAATGGTATACCAAGGAGAGGCAGGAACGTATTAAAAGGATCCAAGCGGAATATCCTTCAGCTCTCGAGTGAATATTGTTGGGAGTCCTCAGCGCAAGGCCTTGCATTAAGCTGGTGAGCTCTCCTATGCTTCCTCTCCTTAGGGGAATGTTCATTCGTGAAAGCATTTTGCCATTTCCCAATGATAGCTGCCTTTTTTAGCATCGGTGCAAAATATAAACAAGGAAAAACTGCACCGCAGTTTCTGCGGCGCAGTCGAGTTTTCTGTACATCGTACAATCAAAGCCACCGAGAATAGACCTATCTTTCGGAGGTGTCGGACATAATGCTGTATGAGCATCGGCCTATGCAACTTTTACCACTTGCCCGGTTGTAGCCGGGCTATATCGTTGCCAGACGCACGATTATGGCTAAATTTAATCTTAAATAAAATAAAATTACTGAGGCTAGAAGGGTGCAATTTGGTATGTTTCATGATTGGACGGTGGATGATGAACACAGCAATTTGCAGCCCTTAGCCTCAGTAGATTTTAAAATCTGAGGGCGGACAGAATAAAGTGCGGACAGAAAAAAGTGCGGACAGTAAAAGTGTGGACAGAAAAAAGTGCGGACAGAAAAAGTGTGGACAGAAAAAAGTGCGGACAGTAAAAGTGTGGACAGAAAAAAGTGCGGACAGAAAAAGTGCGAACAGAAAAAAGTTCGGACAGAAAAGTGTGGACAGAGAAAAGTATGGACAGGAAAAAGTACGGAGAGAAAAAAGTATGGACAGGAAAAAGTACAGAGAGAAAAAAGTAAGACAGAAAAAAGTTCGGACAGAAAAGTGTGGACAGAATAAAGTGCGGTCAGAAAAAAGTGCGGACAGAAAAAAGTGAGGACAGTAAAAGTGTGGATAGAAAAAAGTGCGGACAGAAGAAAGTGCGGACAGAAAAAGTTCGGGCAGAAAAAGTGCGGACGGATAGGCAAAGCCAGCGCAATAGTTTTATTTTCAGAAAACTAAAAGCACCGATGATAATAATAATAATAATAATAATAATAATAATAATAATAATAATAATAATAATATATAATAATAATAATAATAATAGCACGATTCTTGAAATGGAGAAACAAATCGATATTTATGTAAGGGTAAATACTATATTTTGAAAATAAATTTCCACAGAGAACTTTCGGGAATCTATTCGATTTCCACCTTCAGTCTCAGGAATCAACATGATTCCCGAAATATCTCTGTAGAGATTCTTATGTATACATTACCCTCACAGAACTGTGGATTCGTTTCCCCATAAATAATAATGTGGGATATGCAAATGGAAGTTGTACCCATAATCAAAGGGACACTAGGAGGCACCATTCCAAGATCCCTGAAAAGGAACCTGGAAAAACTAGAGGCTGAAGTAGCTCCAGGACTCATGGAGAAGAGTGTGCTACTAGAAACTCCTAATGATGCCGGATGCAACCCGGAAACCCACACTATTAAAAATCACCCGGTCGAATAGGATGACTGTCATACACCAAAAAAAAAAAAAAAAAAATTATAAACAATGACATTCCAAATAATAGTGAGCAAATATTGGATCATATTTACTCTCTCTCTCTCTCTCTCTCTCTCTCTCTCTCTCTCTAAATGACAATAAAAGGAAATCTTAGCTTACTGTAATTTACAAACATACCTTTGTTTACAACACTTGAAAGTGCCGATGGCCTTTGTATTCAAATCTATGTTTATTTACTGAATCAATGTCCTACAATAAACTGCCTCTGTTTGTTCTATATCCAACATGTTTACGTAGCAGGTGTGTGGAGAGAGAGAGAGAGAGAGAGAGAGAGAGAGAGAGAGAGAGAGAGAGAGATCCTTTAGAACTCGCATACATGTGTATTCGATTTGAGATTCAGTGTATGAGACAGAAAAATTTACAAGATTTAAAAAAATCATACTTGTAAACATACAACGATAGATTGATAGATTATCAGATGGATAGACAGATAGACGAATAAACTTAGAAAAAGCAATATAATTTGCTTTGTTCATATTTTTATATGATTAACCTATGAATGAGTTGCAGTTCTTTTACGATCCGGTGATATAAGATGACGAACGTAAATAAAAATGAATTGTTACGAGGCAAGTCTTGTGTGACGTCATTCTCGAGACGACGGACTATTGTACTACAGAAAGTACACCCATGAAGTTGTAGACTACCCTATTAATCTCACCGCGGTCCCCGTTTGTAGCTTAAACTACACTTTACAGCGAGCTGATGACGTTTGCGTAGCGCTAGTAAATGCCCGCTAAGATGTCGTTATACCCCTGCGCATTGCGGGAGTACGAGAGTAAAACCAGCCAGCGAGAATGAGATACAGAGAAATGTTACTCTGTGTTTGAGTCAGAAAGATAGAAATATATGCACGGGTTTGGTCGATGCTATAAACAGACTGATAAATTTACCAGTGACGTGAGTTGAATGTAGAATTTAGACCAAAATGCCAAGCGCCGGGACCTTTGAGGTCATTCAGCGGTAAAATTGGAAATTGACAGTGTAAAAGGCTTGAAAAGTGTAACAGGAGGAAAACCTCAAAGCAGGTGCACTACGAATCAAGTAATAAGAGAGTGGGTTGGGGGGGGGGGAGTAAGATGGAAGAAGAGAATATGAAAGGAACGAAAGTGGTTGCTGCTAGGGGTCGAAGGCGAGCTGTAAAGAACCTCAAGTAATGCCTACAGTTAACCGCATGAGGTCCACTAACGGCACTACCCCCCTACGGGATATTTACCAGTGAGGAACATTGCCAAAAAAAGGGACTGGTTAGTGTGTTGTATGATATATGCTGTTGGGCAAAATTCAGTTTGATTTATGTTTTTATCTTCAAATGCCTCGTCAGACAGGTTTTGGTAAAACAATATTCATATATTTATATATTTCTATTCTACATCCCTTGAGCGTTTGTGTGTGAGTTAAAACTAAATAAAGAATGTCTATTATAAAAATATATTTAATGCTCAGGAGATCCAACGGATTCTAAATTCGCTTATAAAATTATTTATACATTATTTTACAACCAGTGTTTGCCTTTTGATTAAACCTTATGAAAATATCTATAATAAAAAAAACTATTCAATGCTCAGGAGAACCAACGAATTCCAAACATACATAATAAAAAAATAATTTATGTTTATTTTTATTTTTACCGGAAATCATCTCTTGTGTTTGTCTATTGATTAAAACTTGTTAGTGTATCCATTACAGAAATATTTCTTACCCAGGACCAATGAATTCCAGACACTGATAAATAAATGTGTAAACATTTTAAATCATCTCTTTAGTGTTTCTCTATTGATTAAAACTTGATAGTGTATCCATTATAGAAATATTTAATACTAAGCACATACAATGAATTCCAGACACTAATAAATAAATGTGTAAACATTTTAAATAATCTCTTTAGTGTTTGTCTCTTGATTTAAACTTGATAGTGTATCCATTATAGAAATATTTAATACTAAGCACATCCAATGAATTCCAGACACTAATAAATAAATGTGTAAACATTTTTTTTCCAAGTCAACACACGTCCAAAAATGACTAAAGATTAAAACGCATTTTCTCTCCTTGATAAAATGACTTCTGGAAATGCGAGAGCCAGACGATGCTGTCCAGGCAACAGTTCTCTACGACTCTCGCGGGGAAGCTCTAAAGTAAAGATGAAACTGTGTTGCATAAACATGGGTCTGGAAATTGGGTAGTGTGGAAGACATGGCGAAGTATGGTATTTCAATTTAGTGAGGGAGAGTTTTATATATTTTTTTGCTTGTGACAAACGCCTGTTTTTCTTCTCGTCCCACGGGGGTCGTGTGTACACGTCAGTTTTTGGAAGGGAGAGGTGAAGTGTTCTTTATATTTGTAATGTAATGTAGTCTTTTTCAGGGTAAAGAAATGTCTTTTTACCGGATAATTTATTTTTATTCTAAATAGAGAATCCTCGGTTTTCTAAAAAAAAAAAAAAAAAAAAAAAACTATTTCTTTTCTAATAGATATACCTCTTTTTTTTCTAAATAGAGAAACCTCTGTTTTCTGAATAATGAAACCTATTTTTATGAATAGATATACCTCCTTTTTTTTAAAAGAGAAACAATTGTTTTCTGAATTAAAAAACCCCATTTTTTATGAATAAATAAACGTCTTATTTTTCTAAAATAAGAAACATCTGTTTTCTGAATAAAGCATCCTATTTTTTTATGAATAAATATACCTCTTTTTTTCTAAAATAAGAAACCTCTGTTTCCTGAATAAAAAAAAAACTATTTTTTATGAATACATTTACCTCTTTTGTTTTCTAAAATAAGAAACCTCTGCTTTCTGAATAGATAAACCTCTTTTGATTTAAACAGAAAAACATCTGTTTTCTGAATAGATAATTATTTTCTTTTGTTTTTTAATAGAGAAACATCTGTTTTTTAAATCAATAAACCTCTTTTTCCTAAAATAAGAAACCTCTGTTTTCTGAATAAAGAAACCTCTTATTTTTCTAAAATAAGAAACCTCTGTTTTCTGGATAATTAGACCTCTTATTTTTCTAAAATAAGAAACCTCTGTTTTCCGTATAATCAAACCTATTTTTTATGAATAGATATACCTATTTTCTTCTGAATAACGAAATGTGTTCCTGAATAAAAAAGATCAGAAGAGAAAGAAAGAAAGGAGAAATAAAATGTTTTCAAAGACCTTGCTGAAATAAATGGAACTAGATTAATTCAAAGGAAATCCAGTGCAGTTTACGATTCAGTTTCAGCACTTATATAATTCAGAAATATTATTATTATTTTGATTTTTGATTTTTCCTTTTCAGGTCACTGAAATGAAATGAAGTTGCGTTTCGGTATGATACCATATAACTCTCTTGTAGTCTTTTTTACTAACGACACTGTCTGTCTCTCTTTATTGATCATGTTGGGGTAAGGCAGCTAGTGAACATGGGGGAAAATTATGAATTCTATGTTACTCTTTGCTGTAATTATGAATGTTAACCAAATGTATTTTTGGATATCTTAATCACTATTTACATAGTATTTTTTATTAATTTTTTCTTATGTAAATTGGAGTTATCAATGTTAACCAGACGTATTTTTTGGATATCTTGATCAATATTTACACTTTTTTTTTTTTTTTTTTTTATAAAATGTTTCTCATATGAACTGTAGTTATCAGTGTTAACCAAATGTATTTTTTGATATCTTGATTATTATTTACATAGTAGCTTTTTATTATTTTTATAAATAGACCGTAGTTATCAATGTTAACCAAATGTATTTCTGGATATCTTGATCAATATTTACATAATGTTTTTTTTTTTATTAATTTTTTCTTTTATAAACTGTAGTTGTCAGTGTTAACCAAATGTGTTTTTGGATATCTTGAAATGTATTAAATAGTGTTTTTTTACTTTTTCTGCTTGCGTTATGCTGTTTATTTGCATATTTCTACATTTTATTATATAAATGGTAGTTATGTTAACCAAATGTGTTTTTGGATCTCTGAATCTGTATTAAATAGTGTTTTTGTTAGTTTTTTATTTGCTTTCTGTAGTTTATTTGTAGGACTACATTTTCTTCTATAAACTTTAGTTATCAATGTTAACCAAATGTATTTTTAGATATCTTGATCTTTATTAAATAGTTTTTTTATTTGCGTTCTCTTGTTTATTTGTATGATTCTATATTTTCTTATATAAACTTCAGTTATCAATGTTAACCAATTTTATTTTTGTATATCATGATCTGTATTGAATACTGTTTTTTATTTATTTTTTTTGGCGTTCTCTTGTTTATTTGTATGATTCTATATTTTCTTACACAAACTAGTTATGTTAACCAAATATATTTTTGGGTATCTTGATCTGTATTAAATAGTGTTTTTTTTTAATTTTCTTCTACCTGCGTTCTTTTATTTATTTGTATGATTCTATATTTTCTTATACGTGCATTATTCTATATTTAAGGTTCACACGCCAACATGAGCAACTGGAAGCCCCGCTCGCCCAAGATCATGTTTGTCAAACAGAGGTTGATTGATTGATAAAATTCAGGCTGTCAAGCCAGACATTGAGGGTCGCCCTCGGTCATTCATCGCTTGACAGTGGAAAGAGAGAGGAGGTTAGGGTGGTTGGACAGAAAGGTGGAACATATAACCAGAAAATGAAGTTGATAACGCACAAAGATCTGAAAGTAAAACTGGGGGAGTTTCTTCCAGTAACAGAGAGGTTGGACATCAAAACTGAAGAAAGGAAGCGGGAATGGACGTAAGATAAAAGGCTATATCCTTCCGTAACGCCTACAGTGAACCACGTGAGGTGTTATGACAGTACTACCTTCATACAGGAGGTTCAAACAAAGGTAAGTTTCATTTTCATCAGCTATATATAGTTCTGTTTCTCGATAATACTTAGATTTTTTTTTTATATAAAAGGATTTATTTCGGTTCTCATATGACTAATTGTTATTTTATATAGTTTGTATAAAAGAGGGAAAGCATTAATTCATCTACAACCTCATGTTATTAACAATCACTAAAGTTTATTGCTAAATACATCTTAACTAAAAATGAAAAAAGTAAAAAATATCGGTCATTATTACTAATCCCATTGTTTATATAGACGAAGGACATTTTGAATTATTTTTTTATAGTTATTTCAACATGAAAACGTTCCTCTACAACCTGTTATTCTAATCCTTCATCATTATTATAATCAATATCAGTTTTACTACTTCTAAATACATCTCTATCAAAAAGCTCAAGTAAAAAGATACCGATTACGATTGCTATTTCCTATTGTTGATATAAAAGAAGGCTAATTTTATTTGCTTTTTATGATCATTTCCATACAAAAAACATTCCTTCACAACTTGCAATTATAAGCAATCACTATTCTTGTAGTTCACGTCGGTATTCCTAGTTCTAAATAGCTTGACACTAAAAGATAAAAAGCTAGAAATTTTTCGTGTTGCTTATATAGAGGAAGGATGAAAGAATTTTTTCATTGCTTTTTCTAAAGATTTCAACATGAAAACTTTCCTTTTCAACCTTCTATTATAAACAATGGCTACTCTTTTAGTTCATGTCGGTATTCCTAGTTCTAAATAGATCAACACTAAAAGATATAAAAGCGAAGAATATTTCCTGTTTTCACATAGAAGGATGAACGAATTTGTTCATTGCTTTTTCTAATGATTTCAACATGGAGACTTAAGGAAAGTCTTCACGTTGAAATCATTATAAAAAGCAATGAAAAAATTCCTTCATCTTTCCTCTATATAAAAAACAGGGAATATTTTCCTCTGTTATAGCTTTTAGTGTCAAGCCATTTAGAACTAGAAATACTGACATGAACTACAAGAATAGTGATTGTTTATAATAGCAAGTTGTGAAGGAAATTTTTCGTATAGAGATAATTATAAAAAGCAAATAAAAAATTAGCCTTCTTTTATATCAGCAATAAAAAATAGTAACCGTGATTGGTATCTTTACTCTTTTAATTCATGTCAGCATATCTGCTTCTAAATAGATCAGCTCAAAATAACTAGAAGCGAAAAATGCAAATCACGATCACTCGAGCGCGCGCAACCCCTGTGATAATAATTCCGTAAAGAGATCCTAGCACACCCTAATAAATTGTGTTTACGTAGCTAAGCCTTCGTTTCTCGCGCAGTTCTCTCTATCAGGGTGAGGAGGCCTCCGGGGTCATTTATCTTGGCTCAATAGTTCGGGTAAAAGAGCCTCGGGCCAATGCACTTACAAGTCTGATAAGGGAATCTTGATCTCGAGATCCCGAAAGTGCTTTGAATCACAGCTTGAATAAACTCGTCAAAATCCGAGGGAGGGAGAGAGAGGGTCGTGTCGTATTCGGTTGCGGCTGGATCGTGT
>NC_061087.1:101992819-102010319 GCF_015104395.2 Macrobrachium nipponense | reverse complement strand
ACGTTAATTTGATGTACTTGCCTTGCTATGTCATTGTGCGTACACAATTATTATTATTTTTTTTTGCTCTATCACAGTCCTCCAATTCGACTGGGTGGTATTTATAGTGTGGGGTTCCGGGTTGCATCCTGCCTCCTTAGGAGTCCATCACTTTTCTTACTATGTGCGCCGTTTCTAGGATCACAATCTTCTGCATGAGTCCTGGAGCTACTTCAGCGTTTAGTTTTCCTAGATTCCTTTTCAGGGATCTTGGGATCGTGCCTAGTGCTCCTATGATTATGGGTACGATTTCCACTAGCATATCCCATATTCTTCTTATTTCTATTTTCAGATCTTGATACTTATCCATTTTTTCCCTCTCTTTCTCTTCAACTCTGGTGTCCCATGGTATTGCGACATCAATGAGTGATACTTTCTTCTTGACTTTGTCAATCAACGTCACGTCTGGTATATTTGCACGTATCACCCTATCCGTTCTGATACCATAGTCCCAGAGGATCTTTGCCTGATCGTTTTCTATCACTCCCTCAGGTTGGTGCTCGTACCACTTATTACTGCAAGGTAGCTGATGTTTCTTGCACAGGCTCCAGTGGAGGGATTTTGCCACTGAATCATGCCTCTTTTTGTACTGGTTCTGTGCAAGTGCCGGGCATTCGCTTGCTATGTGGTTTATGATTTCATTTTTCGTATTGCACTTCCTACATATGGGAGAGATGTTATTTCCGTCTATCGTTCTTTGAATATATCTGGTTCTTAGGGCCTGATCTTGTGCCGCTGTTATCATTACTTCAGTTTCCTTCTTTAGCTCTCCCCTCTGTAGCCATTGCCATTTGTCATGGCTGGATAGTTCTTTAATCTGTCTCATGTATTGTCCGTGCATTGGTTTGTTGTGCCAGTCCTCTGTTCTGTCTGTCATTCTCCTGTCTCTGTATATTCTGGGTCTTCGTCTACTTTTATTAGTCCTTCTTCCCATGCACTCTTTAGCCACTCGTCTTCACTTTACTTAATTATTATTATTATTATTATTATTATTATTATTATTATTATTATTATTATTATTATTATTATTATTATTGTTATTATATTATTATTATTATTATTCAGAAGAGGGACCCTATTCAAAAGGAACAAGCCAACAAGGTCCACTGACTTGAAAAAATTCAAGCTTCCAAAGAATATGGTGTCCATTCGAAAGAAGTTACTGAAGGTAAATGAACATACAGAAAGAGATCACTTACAGAGGAAAAAGAAAAAAAAATAGCAAAATAAATAGGGGTCTAGATAGATGAGCATAAAGATAAAGTTATTATTTTCTGAAAGAACATTTCTAAAAACTGATGTAAGCCGGAGAAAGAGAAACGCTAATTCTTGATAAAACTTGGAAGAAGAAAAAGATACAAAAACTTTTTTTTAATTAGTCGTATGCTAACAACATGACTCTAAATTTAGACTGATGCTTATGTTGTTGAAATAGACCTCTCCAGTAGTTGTTTGATTGACAATTCTTTTCTTATGTTGGAATAGCACTCTCCAGTAATTGTTCATGTGTATTGTCCTATCGTAGATCTACATCAACCGTGCATCCGATGGCTAGGCCAGTCCCTTACGACGCTCCTGAGTGACTGTTGATAAGCCAATCACAGGGCTGGAAACTCAGTCTCTCTCGAGAGTTCACTTAGGCAAGATGTATGTTTCACCTCTCCTGAGGGATACGTCTTTCAAAAACAATCCCTCAGGAGATTTGGAACATACGTCCTCCCTATGTGAACTCTCGAGAGAGACTGATGAGAGTTTCTAGCCCTGTGATTGGCTTATCAACAGCCAATCAGGAACGTCGTAAGGGACTGGCCTAGACATCGGATGCACGGATGATGGGAATCTACTGTAGCAATATATGTGTTACTCACCTGGAAATATCATTTACATTCACAAACACTATTTATGTATTCCTAATTCAACCTGTCTACTTGATGAGGAGAATTCTGAAGAAGAGAATGAAGGACACAGATTTGCTCTTTGCAATTTTCTGAATTGCGGATTTAGGAATATTGTCTTATTAATTAATGCAGTCGGATCTGTCCTCTTCATCAAAAATGCATCCTTGGAAATGGAATATTTTTTGTTGTGAGCATAACTCGGTCTGTCCAGCCTTGTCTGGGAAAGAATGAGATTGTTTGAGAAGCAAGCAAAGCATGCATCTTTCTATATGTAAGGAATACAACAAACAATGTCAATGCAAAGCAGAAAGTAGGATTTTACAAGCGATACACACAACAGGATTCATCAACTATAATTGTTTATCATGACAGAAAATTTCCAGTAGAGAAATGTAGACAGTTAGTTTCCCTTAAGATTTAAAAAAATACAGTCAAAATATTATTTCTCTCTCTCTCTCTCTCTCTCTCTCTCTCTCTCTCTCTCTCTCTCTCTCTCTCTCTCTCTCTGTGGTAATTTATGCTCATTCAGGATTATATTGAAATAAAAGTGTAATTATATGGTAATGATATTAATACAGGCCATTAAATATACATGTACAAAACCTTATATGTTCCAGTTACGTAAGAAATAATTAATTGTTTGATTCAATTTCCATGCCAATCTCGTCCTGAAAGCCACAGTAGAGCCTTTCAGTATGAATAAATCAAATATCAAAAACGCTGATATTTGATAGCATATTTTTTTGTCCTTATGAAACATGAATTCATTTGACCGTATGAATACGCTCTTAATAAACGCAAGGAAATCCTCATTACCGAATATCAAATTCACTTCATTCAGGAAATTGTATTAAAGTTTGTGAGGGGACTGAAAAAGAACTAATCAAGGGAAATGAAAACTAATGAAAAAAAAAAAAACAGAATATTCCAAGTGAATATCCGATATTTCATGTGAATTATGAACGCCACGATATTTTTTTAATCCCTGTCGGATTTCTTTGAGGACAATGATTTATTGTCTTTACGTCTTACTGAAACTGAAAACCAATGACAGCAATATGTCATAAACACAAGTCAGTAACTTGTCGCAGGCATATCGCAAGCGAGTCGACAACAAGGCAACGACTTGATGTCAGGACATCGGGTAGAATGAGGACACTTCTGAGTGGGTCTAAGTTTTAACTCCACGTCGGGTGTGTCCTTGGAAATTGACTTTTTCCACAGCATTTTCGTTGCTTATTAAGAATCTGCTACTATTTTTGTCGGTCGACTGTAATTAACCCCCCTCCCAACCAGGGTCTAATACTAGAACATGACGAAATACATTTGCCCCCAATCTCTAGTGGCTCTCGTATACGCGGGACCGTTCCTTGCTGCCCGTGCGGACCGATTACTTAGAAAAACCTACTTCTGCTGATAATCTCCATCCCTTAACGCATATGTAATTAGTATCCCTTGATAACCGAGAAGCAGAGTAAACAGGGAGTTGAAAATCAGGCAAAATCGCCTCTCGCATTGTATATGATATTTATTGTCCTGGTTTATCCTTTGAAAGTTTTATCATGCTAAATTATTCGCTTTACTACTGTCTCAAGTAGGAGCTTAGTAGTTTCTGTTGGGAGGTTAGGAAAGCCCTATAGAAAATCCTAAAAAGACCTGAAAAAGGTGTTACGCGTTGAGATAAAGATACAAGAATTTTAGGATATGATATCTATGATTTATTTATTAGAATTAAAATGTAAACAAATAAATAATGCGCATGCTAAACAGTACGGAACAATTATTTCTAATAAAACATAACGTATTTATTTTCATTTTCGTTGGTGAAACAGCGCGCTATTTCACCATAGATTTAAGCACGTACACCGAGTAAGCTGGAGGTGGGATCACGCACTGTTCTGTGGATAATACAATACAACAGTATCCATAATAGAATTTTCTTGCAGTTGGATATTTTACTTGTCATAATTAATTCTAATTTTCATATAATTTTCTCAAACTAATTGATATATGGAAATTTTTGTGTTTACAGTCATACATACATCATACAGAAACGAATACATTTCATCAAAGTCCATCGAGGACGCGCAAGAACATTATTAACTTCTGACATGAAAGTGGAAATAAAGTTTGAAGATCCAAAGCTCTTTTTCTGATTTATTCATAGCAATTGTCCTAGACTTGGGTGCATTTCAGCAACTTGCAAATGCCAGCATAATAACGAGGACATGAATGATGGCCTTCCTGACAATTATATGCATGAATTTCACCCTGACAGCAAGAGAGTTTTTTTCTTCTTTCTCTCTCCTGTATTTGCATATACCAGTCGTTCGTTAACTTATCATGTTTCGTTTCTCTTTTGTGACGTAAACATAGTTAGCTATGTCACTAGAGTATCGCATGTATATATATAGATATATATATATATATATATATTATATATATATATATATATATATATATATATATCTATAATATATCAATTCAAGCTACAAATGTCCTTTAATATCTAAATTCACTTTACCTCCAAATGATATATTTTCATATATGTACCGAAGGGGAATTTTTTAATTGATAATAATTTCGTCCCCCCATGGGATCGAACCACCGTCCAAGTGGACGGGGACGAAATCAGGACAGTCAGTGACGCTATCCAATCAGCCAACAGAGACGCTCTGTTGGCTGATTGGATAGCGTCACTGACTGTCCTGATTTCGTCCCCGTCCCACTTGACGGTTGGTTCGAGTACCAATGGGGGGGACGAAATTATTATCAATTAAAAAATTCCCCTTCGGTACATATATGAAAATATATCATTTGGGAGGTAAAGTGAATTTAGATATTAAAGGACATTTGTAGCTTGAATTGATATATAAATGGATCACGGTTCGATGTGATAATTATTCATAATATATATATATATATATATATATATATATATATGATATATATATATATATAATATATATATATATGTGTGTGTGTGTGTGTGTGTGTGTGTGTGTGTGTGTGTGTATATATGAATATTATATATATATATATATTATATATATATATATATATATATTATATATATATAATATATATATATATATATGTATATATATATCTATATATTATATATATTCTATATATTTTATATAATATATAGATATTATATATATATATATATTATATATATATATATTATATATATATTAATATACATATATATTTATATGGATATATATATAATATATAATAATATATATTATATAATTATATAATATATAATTATTAATATATTAAATAATATATATATTATATTAGGATATATATATATTATATATATATATTATATATAACATATATCTCTATATAGCTATCTATATACACACATATATAGATTTAGACAGATACTATATATAATATATATCTACATATCTATATATAGAAGTTACCAAGAGATAGTAATAGTCTCAATCTCGAACTCTTATAAAAAAGCTTTAAATAGTGCTTGATATCAATCATAATCTTGTGACACAGACTTTGGAAAAGAATGTTTAACTGGTTTATGACATTAATCACATTATTTTGACGCATGATCTGGTAAGACTGTATAATTGATTTGTTTTATTAATCAGGTTACTTTGACACAAAGTTTTGGTAAAAATGTTTTATTGGTTTATAATATAAATTGGATCATCATAACACAGGCTTTGGAAATGAATGTGTAAAAGTTTTATGATATTAAGATAATTATTACACAATCTTTGGAAAATAATGTTTAATTGGTTTATGATGTTAATCAAATGGTTTTAGCACAAGCTTTCAGAAAATATGTTTAGTTGGCTCAATACATCTAATGAATTGATTTCTCTTTCGTTTCAGACCCACCAGCAATCACAAGAAATACTGGATGGAAACTAGAACTGAAGAGATACAACACATCCCATTGTGGAAACTTCTTTGCATACAAGATATGTGACACATGTGATAAACAGCCACCAGAAGTTGTAAACAACAACAGTGTGGAAGAGTTTGAAATAAAGCTAGACAGAATCATTAGGACACTGTGAATGCACAGTAAATCCTGCTCCTACAGATAAGTGAGCACACGATGTCTCCTCACATGGACTAACTAGTCTTTGAGACACCCTAAGCCTTGTAACTCCTTGTAACTTGCAACTTATTCAGCTGTTAGCGAAACCGTCAGCTCCCGATTGACCCTTAGTGAGTGACCGGAAGATATCCAAATAAAATCTGAGTGTGGATTGAACTGGAATAAAACAAAATCTGCCAAAGGTCATTCGGTGGGACCTATGTGCTCATTCAGGGGTGAAAATGACGTCGAAACAATTGTTAGGAGAGGGTGGATAGAAAGATGGACTTAAAAGAGCACAGAAGAGGTGGGGATGGAAAAACGAAATTGAAAAGGGTCGCAGCCAATGGCCTGAGGGACGCCGCAGAGAACCTTGAGTGTGAACTTGGATTCCCACCTGTCTTCAAAGGGAATAACGGCCGGCGAATGGTGGTCGCAGTCATGCAAGCCTAACAACCGTCGAAAATTCCTCATTACAGATGTAACGAGAAACGGGGACGTGATCATTTCGCAGCCTTCTTTTCTCGCCCAGAAGCTCATTAAGGGAAGAGACAAGGAAGTAAGTCGACCAGGAAGAGGTGTCGTCCTTTTCCAATTATATTTCGTCGTTAATTTTCGACCTGTCGAGTTCGCCAGGTCTAGAATTTCTGAGAGATGAATAAATTTGACCTAAGTGTGCTGAAGTGGTTCGGATTTCATACAGTTCTGGGTGGAACTAAATCGTAATTCTAGCTGTCTGGCTTATAGTGAATTGTGTGTGAAGGTATATTTATAACATTCAAAAATATTTATAACATTCAAAAATATTTATGTAGAATCATTTACAAAATTAGAAAATATTCATTTAGATGCACTTCCAAATTGGACAAAATTTATGTAGTACCCATATTTATAACATTGGATATTATTTATTTAGAATCAATTTTTTAAAAGAATTGGAAAACATTCATGTAGAATACATATTTCATATTCAATTGCATTATATATATATATATATATATATATATATATATATATATATATATATATATATATATATAATGCAATTTTATAAATATGAAATATGTATTCTATATAAATGTTTTCCAATTTAAAAAAAAAATTGATTCTAAATAAATAATTTCCAATGTTATAAAAATGGGCACTGCATAAATTTTGTCCAATTTGGAAGTGAATCTATATGAATATTTTCTAATTTTGTAAATGATTCTACATAAATATTTTTGAATGTTATAAATATTGATTCTACATAGATGTTTTCCAATTTTATAGATATTGATTCTAAATAAATATTTTCCAGTTTTGTAAATATGGATTCTACATAAAAAAAAATTCAATTTTTTTAAATATTGATCATATATAAATAATTATTTACAATGTTATAAATATGGGTATAACATAAATATTGTAAAATTTGGAAGTGATTATGTATGAATATTTCCAATTTTGTAAGTGATTCTACATAAATATTTTCGAATGTTACAAATATTAAATCTACATAGATATTTTCCAATTTTGTAAATGATTCTAAATACATATTTTCCAATTTCGTAAATAATGATTCTAAATAAATATTTTCCAATTTTGTAAATATGGATTCTACATAAATGTTTCCTAATTTTGTAAATGATTCTCCATGAATATTCCCAAATTTTGTACAAATGGATTCTACATAAGAAGAAAAACTCTTCATATCACGTTGTTTATTAGGAAATAATTTTTATGTAGTGAATTTTGTGTGTGTAATTATGCCTAGCTATTATGTATGGCTCCTGTTTAAAATAAAAAACACAACAAAATAAATTAAAATTAATTTTAAATAAAAGAATATTTATATTTTAAGTTTATTTTCTTTTTCCAAGAGTTGCCTGTATATAATGGTGTAAAGGGAGCGGTTTTGAAGGATTGTGTGTGGTAAGCACCAAAATATTCAAATTTTGACCAAAATAAGATCTGTAAAATCTAATGGCCTTCTCAATATCCTTAAATCTGAATTTATAACATTTAAGACATTAAATACAACAATCAAAAATAACTAAAAGTAACTAAAACAAAATTGAATAAGATTTATTGTTCACCGAATCTGCTATAATGACATGATTGCAATCAACTGTCCGAATGTGGAAATTTTCCATGCCAAAGGGCTGCATTTTTCTTAGTCTTCAGAAAAAGTCTTTAACTCTCAAAAAACACCAATTCTATAAATATGGATCCTACATACATATTTCCAAATGACTATACAGGCCTCTTTTGGGGGCCCTTGCAATAAGGCCAGATTGCAATTGACTGTCTATATGTAGTGCCAATAGGCTGCATTTATTCTCAGTTTTAAGAAAAAGTCCGTTTGGCCCTCAAAAAACACCCAGGGTTACCTTGCAACATGGCCGGATTGCAAACAATTGTCCAAATGGTGCTATCTTCCATGCATAGTGATCAATTGCTTGCCAATAGGCTGCATTTATTCTCTGTTTTAAGAAAAATTTCGTTTGACCCTAAAAAAACACCCAAGTCTTACTAAAAGGGTCCTAGTAAAAGCTTAATGCAACACCTAATCCTTTAGATAATGATATGATTTCATATATATATATATATATATATATATATATATATATATATATATATATATTATATATATATATAAACTCTGTGCCTCCTTCTCTCTCTCTCTCTCTCTCTCTCTCTCTCTCTCTCTCTCTCTCTCTCTCTCTAAAAGAATCCTAATATTATACAAAAATCATGAATAAACATGAATAAATGGAAGAAAATGGCTTGATCCAATTCTGAGGATGATTAATTATCATTTTAAGAGTGTTTCTGATGAAAATGTTTAATTAAACGTTATTAGCACGAAAAAAATCAGAAATTAATTTAATTTGCAAATCCTCGAAGTGTTTTGGAAAAACAGCAAACAGCAACGCATAAACTCGAGGAACTCGACACAGTAACCTCTGTTTTGGCGGGAAATTTGCCGCCCTCTCATTGGTTGTCGATGATGTCATTGCCTAATCGCATTGCCTATGTCATGAATCGTTGCCATATAGCAGTAAAATTCAAACTCTAAACCGTTATTTATCCAAATGTATCTTGCCTTCTAATATATATATCCATTATCATAAAGATTCAAACTCTCTAGGAGATCTTTTTAAATAGATTTTAGATAAAGATATGTTGTTAAAGTGATCGTATTTCATGATTTTTAATGCTCTAAGGGGCGTTTCCTTATCCAAGGAGTCTGGAGTAACAATGAAAAAAACTTTATATCTGTCTAAAATATAAGCTATAAAATTTATTTCATTCTTCAGTGCCTTGGTATCAGATTAAAAATACATTGACTAATAAGAGCTTTGAGAAATTAGCACCAATTACCGATGCAAAAACCAACATATTTGCAAAAACGAACGTTTACAAGGTTAGTTACAATGGAGGAAGGAATAGATTAATAAAAAAAGGCTAATTGGTACTTCGTATTTTGAGAAATACCAAGAATATTGCATAAAAAGATCAATTTCATATTTCGTAGCACTTCCAAATATTGTATATTCATCATAGCTAACATTGTTTAAGAGCAGGTATACTTAATTTGATATTTGTCAGCGTTTAAATCTGTTATGTCTATATAGTGATACCTGACAACTATATCAGTCTGTAGGAAGAGGGAGTGGAAGAGCGCCTCTGAAGATCCCATTCATGAAAAAAATGATTGATGACGTCATGAGTCATAGTAAACAAATATGTGGCGCGGGAAGACATAGCACGAGTGCTTTATTGTTGCTAGCTGTCTTTGATTACTCATAGTCCTCTCTGGCTATAGTTTCTTTGTATTTATTAGATGGAAATTAATCTCATATATATATATATATATATATATATATATATATATATATATATATTATATATATATATATTCTATTACAAGGAAGCGTGTCTGACTAGGCTGTAACATTTAGACATCATTAGTATAAGTAATAAAAAGGTAAAGGAGTGTCCAGTTTTTACAGAAAGTAATAATTCTCTTATCCTTATAAATTGTAGTGATGTTAATGCAATCTGGCCTTCATTGTTTGAAGAACAAAAATAGTTGGCTTTTAATGAATGCGTCTGGCTATAATATGTGATAAAAAAGAATGTGTATTTATATAAAAGAAAGGATTTGTATGTTTAAGGTACAGAAGTGAGAGAGTTTTAGACAAAAAATAAATCCTTAGAAAACTAAAAATTCATAATGCACTCAATTAACAATTTAATAACATTATTATTTCATATATATATGATAATAGGTCTCTCTCTCTCTCTCTCTCTCTCTCTCTCTCTCTCTCTCTCTCTCTCTCTCTCTCTCTCAAAGACATATAATTATATACAAAAAAAGTGAATAAACAGGAGGTAAATGAAAAAAAAAATGCCTGTGAGGGTGATATGTGATTATTTTCGTTATTTTTTATATTTGTTATTTATTCAATATTTATTACTTTAATAATGCTTCTCATGAAAATCATGTTTATTAAATTTATTAGTAGGAAAAAATAAATAATTAAGTACATTTGCAAATTCTCGAACATTTGAGTGCTTTTAGAAAAACAGCAAACAGCAACGCATAAACTCGAGGAAGCAGACATATTAACCTCTGTTTTGGCGGGAAATTTGCCGCCCTCTAATTGGTTGTCGATGATGTTATTGCCTAATCACATTGCCTGTCATGAATTGTTGCCATATAACAGTAAAATTCCAACTCTAAACCATTATTTATCCAAATGTATCTTGTCTTCTAAGATAAATCCATTATCATAAAGATCCCAACTCTCTAGGAGATCTTTTTAAATAGATTTTAGATAAAGATATGTTGTTAAAGTGATCGTATTTCATGATTTTCAGTTATCAAAGAGATGCCAGTTTCGATTTTTAATGCTGTAAGGGGCGTTTCCTTATCCAAGGAGTCTAGAGTAACAATGAAAAAATCTATTTATGTTATTTGATTCTTTAATGTCTTAGTATCAGAGCGTTGAGAAATTAGCACCATTTACCGATGCAAACCAACATATTTGCAAGGTTGGTTATAATGGAGGAAGGAATAAAGGAATAAAAAGACTAATTGGTAACTTCGTATTTTGAGAAATAAAGAGAATATGGCATAAAGAGATCAAGTTCACGTTTCGTAGCACCTCCAAATATTGCATAGTTTTCATAGCTAATATTGGGTGTTCTCAAAATTGAGCAAACAGCAACGCATATCCCTTCTGTCTTGGAGGGAAATTTTCTGCCTTATTATTGGCTATCAATGACGTTATTGACTACCCTTATTGCCTACGTTATAAGTTGCAAAATGTCACTGAAATTCTAAATGGAAATCTTCATTTTTGTTTACGTATCACATCTTTGTATAAACATCCGTCGTCATAACGTCTTAAATTCAATGTAAAACATTGTCAAATAGATTTGAAATGAAGAAATATTCATAGAGTGTACTTCTGTTCTTTTTCATTATTGGTGAGTAGCCAGTTCTTGTTTTTAACAGCATAGAGAGCATATTCTATCCAAGGCAAGGAGTCTAGAGTAATGTGCAAGAAAAAACTACATTGTTATTTGACATAACTAACGATATAAAATCAAATTTCTTTCTTTAATGCTTACCCATGAGATGACCCAATTCTTCAAATAACTTTTGTTAGAGACAAACAAAAAGCCACGATGAAAAACCAACATTTTTGTGCGAATCAGAGTTCACCCAAATGGCAACAATGGAGGAAATTAGCGTCTGCATAATTAACGATCATGACTAGCTGGCTACTTTCTTAGTTGAGAAATTCAAACATTACCAAGCGTGCATTTCATGACACCTCTTATGTTTCGAAAAGTTGAATACCTATCCCTATGCAATTGCGAAAACCACAAGAATGAATATGTCTTGAAACTTAAACGTCTTTTACTAATGTGTGAGCGGTATCCGGCAAATACATAATCACGATGACAGCCGCATTCATTCATAACTTTGGTTGATGACGTCATCAGTCGCTTTTGTAGTAAGATTTACACTGCTATATCAATGCTTCGAACCATTGTGCTGCATGCAAATATGCTTTGCAGTTCAAATAATAATAATAATAATAATAATAATAATAATAATAATAATAATAATAATAATAATAATAATAATAATAATAATAATCTCATTTACAGCCCATGCTCTGCTCCATTTCCATATAAGGATAAGGACAGCCTAAGTTGTTCAAAACATTTCATTTGTGATCTTTGTAAAAAAAAAAAAAAAAAAAAAGGCAGTGATGATATCCTACTTTTATCAACATCTCTTGAAGCATAGTCTTATCAACAATTTAACAAATGAGGATGGAAAAATAAATTAAAAGAGTAAATAGTGGTTTAAAGAAGTAAGATATTGAAAAAATAAAGGAAAAAAATAAATAGTGGCGCAAAGAGTAAAATATTGAAAATAAATGAAAAAAAATAAATAGTGGTTCTTAAAGAAGTAAGATATTGAAAGAATATAAGGAAAAAAATAAATAGTGGCTTAAAAGAGTAAAATATTGAAAAAATAAAAGGAACAAATAAATAGTGACTTAAAGGAGTAAAACACTGAAAAAATAAATGGAAAAAATAGATAGTGGCTTAAAGGAGTAAAATATTGAAAAAATAAAGAAAAATAAATAGTGGTCTAAAGGAGTAAACAAAATAAAAAAATAAATCAAGGAAGATTGTACATAAAAGGATCCAAAATGGATGTAGTACACTGGCGTGAGGAACCCTTTGGATTTAGACATACAGGGGTACAAATTTCACTAACATTCAGTCAAGCAGTGTACTTCAAGTATTTAGCTCGCTGTCCTCTAAAGTGGTGGAGATTTTTTTCAAGACAGCAGTCTTAATCATCTCTTGAGACATAGGGCTTTACTAGCTCCCAACAAGAACAAGAACAACAACAACAACAACAAAGTGTATAGTTTGTAGGCTTTCCTCCCGAGGAAGTGAAAATTATGTTGTACTACATTTGGATAAGGATAGATTTTGCTTCTACGGGATAATGATGCAAATTCAACCAGTTATTTGCATAGCATTGCGCTTTATAAACTGTCGAATATCACAGCCTTTAATTAACCTCTGCCGATCGTCCTCAGTCCCAGAGCATCAACAAGCGGTAGACCCCATCATTTAAAAGCAAGTTCAAGAAATTTATCCAAGATCAGTGGTTCTTAACCTTGGGGGTACGTCCCTCTAGGGGAGCCTCAGCAATTTCCAGAGGAGGCACGATCCGTAGGGAAAAATGAAACGAAAAATTCTCTAATTATATTCGTTATTCTCTTAACAGGAGTGGGGAACTAATATTCAGAAGAATATGAAAAAATGCAAAAGTATCGCCTTATATCGTTACTTTCCTAGAGTCTACTACTCTAGTTAGGCTCGTTGGGCCGACCATATTTTGTAATTATTGACCTCCCTTCCCATCCCTCGAAATTCCTTCTCTTTCTCATTTTTTTTTATTTTCCTTTAAATCTGTGAGGGAATCTTAGCTATAGAAGTAAAGGGGGCGTGAAAGAAAGGACCAACTCTTAGAGGGGGCGTGGTAATAAAAAGGTTTGGAACCACTGGCCTAGATAGATTCTTGAAATTCAACAAGATTCCTTATGCTTTTTTCAGCTTCCGGGACGTTTTATGGCGGGACACTAAGGCTCCCCTTGCATTAGCAAGCAGGCGAGGGCTTAAAACCACCAAAAAGCTACACAAACCAAACCTGTAAAACCATATGTGAACAACTCGAAAGGAACTGTACCTAAGGTCAGAAAAATAGCTGGTATGAGTTTTAAACAGGGCTCAAATGAATCTTAAGGGTCATAAGGGAGAACGAAGTCTAGTCAATTAGAAGCATGTGACTGAATTTGGAAAACCGAAATGCATGAAAAGAGAGGTGTACGAAAACCGAGGTTCCACTGTAGCTATTTGGGGATGAAGATAGACTACCCTGTCTCTCAGTTGAGGTTGAAGCACAGTTCTGCTTATTTAGCCTTCTTCTCTCAGAGTCGAGATGGAGACTGAAGTACACTGATTCTCAACAGTATTCAGACTCACATAGTCACAGAAGAGTTACCAGTTTCTGATTTTTTCGTTTAAGAGGTGCAGTCTCATCCAAGGATCCTTGAGTAATGACCAAAAAGGTTTTTAAATTTATCATAGACTATGAGGTACTAAGTCTAATTTTCTTCTTTTATGCCATTTTATCAGAATATATCTATTCTTTATGAAAGCATTATAATGAGAACTCAAACTGGTAAGACCGTAGCAAACTTTTATCTTAAGATGGTATTAATCAATTTTATTTTGATCTTTCATACTTTATCTGTGTATATAACATGGTAATTATGTACAATACATTTACCTATCCAGACACCTTATGTACTTCCAAAGTAATTACTACTTAGTATTTTTATAAAACCTTGTAGGTTAAGTCTATCTTTTATATAGAGGAAAAAATAAGCAGAAAATCACTGTACATTTAAGTTTTTTTACATACCACTAAGCTCAAAACGAAGAGGAATTAAGTACAACACAAGACCACAGAGACAGCCTACTTAAAATGTATATACTCAGGCTCATTCATATTTTAAACCCTAATTTTATTCATGAAAAGGGACATACCATCTTTATTAGGCCACGGTCACGTTTATGAAGGCTGTCGCCACTGACGAGTATAATTATGATTATCATAACTGATGCTTATGTGTTTTGTGAGGAAGCCTTTTCATTTTTATTCTTCACGTTTTGTGAAAGAGTCAGATGATCCCGGATCTACAAGTTCAAGGAATTCCAATATCCTGTAATGATTATGGAAAAAACTCCAACCTTTTTTTTATAACAACTTACAGACAGACATCACAGATCATACATATAACATACAATATATACATACATACATATATGTGTATATATATATACATATATATATATATATATATATATATATATATATATATATATATATATATATATATATATATATGTGTGTATATATATATATATATATATATATATATATATATATGAGAGAGAGAAAAGAGAGAGATAAATAAAGTGTGTCAAAGCAGCGAATTGATCATTGTATTTCACACACACCCCAAAAAAAAAAAAAAAAATGAAAATTATAAACAAAATATACAGAATTCTCTCTCTCTCTCTCTCTCTCTCTCTCTCTCTCTCTCTCTCTCTCTCTCTCTCTAACTATTCTCGGTATCATGACAGAAGAAAAGATCAATTTCCACTCAGCCTAAACTAATGACTGAGAGAGAAGTGTATAATGACGAGACAATGTGCAGAAGGTAAACCGAATTATAATGATGTCATTATAGCGCCTCGTTAGTCATGTTTTACCAGATTTTTTCTTGTATAATGAGTTGAACGTAGAAGAAAAAGTCTTTCAAAATGAACAGGGGCAAATATGTCACTGAAATCTGAATATACACTAATCTAATTATCATTGATATTTACAGGTTATGGTTATATTGGTGTAAATGCTCCGAGTCAGCTTTATAATTCTTTTTTTATAATAAATGCTTTATGTTTATTATTTGCATTAAACACACCAATATGCTCAAACACATTTTTAGTGATTTAACATCTAAGAAAGTGAAACACTGTCATAATGAGTTTGCCTGTAACGGTCATAGATTTTATGACAGTGCAATATTGGGCAACAATTTACAATGAGGAAGTAGAAAGGCATTACAAGTAAGTTTGGAAATTACCTCAAAGTGAAGTGTAAATATATATATATATATATATATATATATATATATATATATATATATATATATATATATATATATATATATATATATATATATATATATATATATATATATATATATATATATATATATAAAGGTTTTTGCCACGAAGGAAAAAAAATAAAAGCGAGATAGCCAAGCACATTTCGTCTAGTTCGACCCTTTACTCAGGTACAACCGATCTTACAGAGGAAAAACATAACCAAGGTAGGCTTAATATCCAAACTTACACTACAAGATTAGCATTAAGGACGATTTCACTCTACAAAAACGAAGAAACGCCTGAGGGCAGCCACACCTTGGAGGATACACACGTGGTCAACAGACGATTCATCCAGTAAACAATACATTTTGAAAAAAAAGGAGGCATATATAACTTATTATCATGAAATTTACAAAAATGTTCCTAAAAAAATTATTAATGAAAAGACGAGAAAGAAAAAAGAAAAATATAAATATATCGACCAAGAGAGAGAGGGAGAGAGAATAACGAGCAAGAGAGAGAGAGAGAGAGAGAGAGAGAGAGAGAGAGAGAGAGAGAGAGAGAGAGAAGAGAGATTAATAACTATATACATGTGGGACTAATTTATTAGTAGTTCATTTATTTTAAGGTCCTTCATAAACATTTTACAAATATATGGGTCCAAATGGTACATTCCCGGACTAAGATTGAGGTTGTTTTTATCAGTGATTTGTATAATTGCTGATTCCAGTAACTTTCTTGAAACATAATCATTAGATCTAGCAATTACAGAGGTATCACCCCAATTAATACAAAGAGATTTTTCACTCAGATGGATAAACAGTGCATTTGAAGTCTGGGCTGTTCTAACAGAATACATATGCTGCTTAATACGTACACATAAATTTTTACTTGACTAACCAACGTAAAACGATGGGCAATCCCATCGTTTTACGTTGGTCAGTCAAGTAAAATGAACTACTAATAAATTAGTACCACATGTATATAGTTATTATTATTCTCTCTCTCTCTCTCTCTCTCTCTCTCTCTCTCTTGCTCGTTGTTCTCTCTCCCTCTCTCTCTTGCTCGATATATTTATATTTTTCTTTTTTCTTTCTCGTCTTTTCATTAATAATTTTTTGGGGAACATCTTTGTAAATTTCATGATAATAAGTTGTATATGACTGGTTTTTTTTTTCTAAATGTATTGTTTACTGGATGAATCGTCTGTTGACCGCGTGTGTATACTCCAAGGTGTGGCTGCCCTCAGGCGTTTCCTCGTTTTTGTAGAGTAAAATTGACCTTATTGCTAATCTTGTAGTGTCAGTTTGGATATTAAGCCTACCTTGACTTTGTTTTTCCTCTGTAAGGTCAGTAAAGGGTAAAACTAGACCGAAAGTGCTTGGCTATCTCACTTTTCATTTTTTTTCCTTCGTGGCAATAACCTTTATTTATACATAGCATCACATTTTATACTTCGTGATCAAGTTATTCACACATATATATATATATATATATATATATAGATATATATATAATATATATATATATATATATGATAGATATATAATATATATATATATATATATATATATATATATATATATATATATATATATATATGTGTATATATATATATATATCATACATATGCAGACGCCAGGTACTATGTCGTACCTCTAAGTAAATGGGGATACAATCCACTATGAAGTAAAATGCTTCTGTAGTTTAAAAT
>NC_061087.1:101980319-101987819 GCF_015104395.2 Macrobrachium nipponense | reverse complement strand
TAGAGAAAACAAACAGCGAAGACCAAGACAGGAAGATGGTTCATCAAAATGTAAACGAAGGAATCTCACCTCAAAATGATGAAAAATAGTGCTTGAAAATGACTAGGAAATAAATAAACAAATAAAAAAATTAATAAATAAAGAAACAATTAAATAAATAAATAAATAAATAAATAAATAAATAAATAAATAAATAAATAAATAAATAAATAAATAAATAAATAAATAAATAAATAAATAAATAAATAAATAAATAAATAAAATTGCAATGGTTGAATGAAAATTACAGTCATTGTTCTGAGTAGCGATGTAATCAACGTCATCACCTATCCACTGGCTTTTTATTGGGACAAAATTTGAAATTCCACGGTTCAGCGGTTTCTACTCTGAACAGGTTTCCACTCAGATGATGAAAGTATTACGATCTATTTTCATAGGCTATAATATCCTCGGATAATATCCCCATATCCTGTGTAAGAACAGGTACTCAAGTTATATAGTTTTTGGTCACAAGAGAGAGAGAGAGAGAGAAAGAGAGAGTGAGAGAGAGAGAACTCGCTACAACAAAAGGCACTCAAGTTATATAGTTCTTGGTCACAAGAAAGAGAGAGAGAGACAGACAGACAGACAGACAGAGAAAGAGAGAGCCAAAGGCACTCGAGTTCCATAGTTCTTGGTCACAAGAGAGAGAGAGAGAGAGAGAGAGAGAGAGAGAGAGAGAGAGAACGCTAATATAGCGAGCTAGTTAGATCAGGAGCCATAATAATCAATATCCCTCAGGTCATAGACTTAGAGATTAATAAATCTCTCTCATGTTTTCAAAGTTCAAAGGTACTTTGTTTTCAAAGTCATAAGGCTTTTAAAAGACTTCAGCAACTTTTACTAAAACGTGGTGACATTAGTGGTTAGTGGTATAACTATTTAAACTAATGGCTACTATATACGGGTGGGGATGGAGGTGGGGGGGGGGGGGGGGTTGGTTAATGCCGCCTAGAGATACGAAGTTCCTTGAAGTAAATCCCTTATTAGATGCTATAAGGAGATTTACGACTCTTCTGTATCTAACGTTACCTGGTGGGAGATTTAGATTATAAAGGTCATCAACGTATATTGAGACAAAGCAATGCTTTGGGAAATTATACGCTTTTTTCTGTATTCATACATAGATGTTTGCTTTACCTGTACATGTATGTTTATGTATGTATACATATACACACACACATACGTGTATATATATATATATATATATATATATATATATATATATATATATATATATATATATATATATATCACTCACACACACATACACACACACACGCACACACACAGATATATATATATATATATATATATATATATATATATATATATATATATATATATATATATATATATATATATATATATATATATATATATATATATATATATATATATATATGTATGTATGTATGTATGTATGTATATGTGTGTTTGTGTATAAATTATTAACTGAAATGCATAAATAACAAAAATGCATAAACTTTAGTAGACTTTACTAATTGTTTATGGAAAACCGGACTTAGGCGGTGCTCTAAATGTAAATGGAACTATTCCCTTCATTTCATTTATATTTTCAAAAGCCCTTCATAAGAAATAATTATTAAAGCAAGACGTATCATGGTTTGCCCATCACCCTGAAATAACCAAGTCATCCGCTTAAATTTTGTTGTCAGTAAAATAAAAAAAATTACGAGATAAAATCCTTTTTATCCGTGAAATTGTACTGCCAAGAAATAAATTAAATTTGGTTTGAAGATAAACAAGGTGTATGAATAGCTCTAATCAATTATGTACTTATCAGAAAAACAAGATTATTTATTTAAATTTTTTTAGAACTTTGTACGTAGAGATACGCTATCTCTGTCGGATCATTGGTTCAACATACACCCCAGCCATGTCACCGTCTAAAGAGGTATTTTAGCTAGGGTTATATGTATATATATATATATATATATATATATATATATATATATATATATTATATATATATATATATAAAAAAAAAAAAAAAGCAAGTTTAGTCTTTATTGTAAAAAAAGCCTGGAAGTAGGTGTAACATCACCTCACTCATGTGGACGGGAATCATTGATGTTAAGCCCCTTTTAGAGAAAACCGACCTTAAACTGATACTGCAAAGTGTGGAAAAAACCATAAAAACCTGGCGTGGACCTCAGGACTCTGACCACAACAAACCAACTATGAATAGAGGGGGCTTAAGGGGAGTCTCCAAGGAAAGTCAAAGTCAGGGGAAAATGCAAGTCACCTTCTAGACGTGGCTGGGGGGAGGGGTTGACAGACAGGTGAGGGGTGAAGGGATGGTGGGGGAGAGACAGGTGAGAGATGAAGGGATGGGGAGGGGTGGGAGGTATCATGTGAAGATAATGAACATTATTATTCGCTGGCTTCGTGGCAAACTGTCACTTACTTCATAGCTCTTTGTCAATATCACAGTATCCCACCGAACAGTGTGTGATCTTGCATTATATGCAATTGCTGGATCATAGAGTAATTTTTATCAATAACGTATAATTATTATTAGAAAGATAAATCCCGTATGTCCACTTAGCAAAGATTGGTAACGGATATGCACAAAGTAGATAAACGATTTTATCGCCTACTTTTCAAAAACAAAGATTCTTATATTTAGTAAGAACCGGTACTTTACTAAGCATGTGTATCAAGACACATATTTAAAAGACGATCTTATCAGAGATTAACGATAGATTTAGATAAGACATATGACCAAAGATTTCATGGTGTTATTTCCTAAGTACTTACATATATACATACATACATACATATAATATAGAGATATATATATATATATATATATAATATATATTATATATATATATATATATATATATATATATATATATATATATATATTGAAAATCACTAGTATGGCACATCAACCAAAACAACAAATGATTGATGTCTCGCTTAATACAACATTCTTCAAACAGATTTTTAAGGAATTTGGTTATTTTGGCTCAAAGACTGGTGTCGTACCTAGACTTGGGTCATATTCGAGTTATCATTGGTGTAATACATTATCTTAAATTAAATGTATTTTATGATTATTATGAATTATATATTAAATGACAGCCAATGTTATACATTGGACCACGCTTATCTTGACTGCCAAATGCAAATTTTCATAGCTTATTATTATTATTATTATTATTATTATTATTATTATTATTATTATTATTATTATTATTATTATTATTATTATTATTAAGAAGATGAACCCTATTCATACGGAACTCGGTTTCGGAAGATAATAAAAAACAGAATGAAGAGATCAGAAAATAAAAATCGATGAATGAGTAAATAGATATAGTAAATAAATATGTATCCATACTTTAAATCATTTTCACCAGAGCATCATCGTTCTCGCTGTGAAAGATTCACTCATTGAACTTCTGCCCAAGGTCTATAGACCTTGCTTACCCTTTCACCTTTCCTTTTACTTGCAAATCATACATCTCACCTGCATATTCCATTGAGATCACAATAAAGGCTCACCTCATATCCTTAAACTCACCTTTCCACCTGCAAAATATTCACATGGCCAGCTGAATCTCTATCAACAACAGCAGCCGTTGCTTTTACAGTTCAAGGCGTTTCCAGGCGGTCAGTTTCCCCCAAAACAGGCGTAGGTGGACCAAATCATAACCCTCACTGGCAACTCGGGAGTCGTGACCTTGGAATTTCTATGATAACATAGTCAGCCAGTAGTGACCATTCACTCACTCGTAGGCATTCAGTCACCAGCGAGCAGTGAGAGCACGTAATGTGACAATTTCAATTACGCGCGAAAGCCTTTGAGTTGTTGTTGTTTTATAAAGCAAAGCAGAGAATCTACGTATAAACCTAAAGATACGAAAACCAGCAGGAAGCAAATGTGAGTATACACTCAGTGAACAGTCTACGTAGAAGTGAAATATGTTAATATGATGCAATCATAATATTTACGTGTGATGTGACCTACAACATTAATGGGTGTTAGCGTTTTATCCTTCTCTATATCTCTAAAACTACCAAGTTGAGGTAAGTCGTATTCAGAATAACACGTTAAAAACACAAGGAATTCTTAGAGATATGTAGACAAATTCTTGTCAAGGAATGTGCAAATTGGCAACTCGCCGATGCTAGGGAGGCTGCGAATGGAATGACTCAATATTGTGTTTACGTACATTTTTGTGGAATTAATGGCGAAATTTTCGAGTAGGCATGAATGAAAAGGAACAAACTTGGAAATATCATTGCAAATTATCGCTTTATAACGAGGAATTCACAATGAAACCAACTTGTTTTCTTGCAAGCACTGTTGGTTCTCTCGAAGTCTTTTCTGTCACTATCCAGCCTGAACCAGATGGTCCGGGATGGAACTAATAACGCAGTCATTCTTTGTTGTGCTCTTTTAGTGCTTTGTTGTGTTTCATGTAATTCAGTTATCAGGTGATGGTGAAGTTTACACACACACACACACACACACACACACACACACACCACACACACACACACACATATATATATATATATATATATATATATATATATATATATATATATATATATATATATATATATATATATATCTATATATATATATATATATATATATATATATTAGATATATATATATATATATAGTTATTAAATATATATATATATATATATATATATAGATATATATATATATATATATATATATATATATATATATATATATATTATATAATATACACTGAAAAAACTGATCGTCAGAATATCTTCCGATGTCTCAACATTTTCTGATAATTATGAAACATATATGAACAACAATAAACAATTGAGAAGTAATGCTGACTTGCTCTCTCTCGTTATAATGACCTATTGTTACGAGCAGGAGAGAGAGAGAGAGAGAGAGAGAGAGAGAGAGAGAGAGAAGAGGAAGTCAGCATGACTTCTCAACTGGCTATTTTTGTTCACTGAGCCTTCATAATTATCAAGAATGACGAGACGTCTGAAGCAACTCTGGCAATCGTATTTTTTTCTTTTTTGTACGATGGTTTCGATGTTACGATAGCATATTTTAAAAATATATTTTTAAATTTCGCGCGCGACGGGCGCAGGCAGCAGCGTACAGTCAGGCAACGTGAGGTGTACGATACGTTGGCCCGAGAGGCTGGGAGGATGGGGGTATCTCAAGCATTAATCCAACCTTTTACACGCTCGCTGTCTGCAGAGACAAGTTGGGTCGGTCTTCGTGTGTGATCTTTGTGCGTTTTACTCTACGCAAACCGTTTAAAACTCACATTTGTGTAATAAGCATGTCTGGCAAACGACCAAATCCGTCTCCTTCTGATGGTTCGGCCAAGAAGAGGAACTCTATCCCTTTAAAGCAGAAAATTCAAATTATCAACCAGCATGACGGGGGAAAAGCAATCACGGCCATCGCATGTGACGAGCATCTACCGCAGTCGACGGTGTACAGCATCATTAGGGACAAGGAAAAGATAATGGACAACGTAAAGGCATTTGCTTCAGCTCCGTCCTCGATTCCAACAAACAAGGGGACAGGGCCTTTTGAAGACCTGGAGCAGTTACTGGTCACGTGGATGGAGGACCAGATACTTAAGCAGAGGCCACTCTTGACCATTCAAACAAAGATTTACTTACTTTTCGAGGAACTAAGGAAAAAATATGATGATGCTGACAACAAAGATTTTGTAGCAAGTCATGAATGGTCTCAATGTTTCAAAAACTGCAATCATTTTCATAGTGGAAAAATGAGCGGTGAAGCAGCAAGCGCTGATGTCAAAGCAGCCTCTAGATTTAAGGATGCTTTGCATAAGATCGTCGTCGATCAAGGTTACCTGCCGGAGCAAATCTTCAATGTCGACGAAACAGGACTGTACTGGAAGCGGATGACTGAACAGTCTTACATCAGCAAAGAGGCAACAGCAATGCCCGGGTTTAGGGCATACAAAGATCGACTGACTCTTCTGCTTGGGGGAAATGTGGCTGGATATAAACTCAAACCATTCATGGTTTATCACTCTGCAAATCCAAAGGCTCTAGCAAGAATCAGCAAATACACACTCCCTGTGCATTACCGGCATCATAAGAAAGCGTGGATGACTGCACTGCTATTTGAAGACTGGCTTGTGCACTGCTTTACCCCAGAAGCGAAAGATTACTGTAGGGACAACAATATCCCGTTCAAAATTCTGCTGATTCTCGACAATGCTCCCAGCCACCCTCAGCACATAGGAGATATTAACGAGAACATAAATGTTGTGTTTCTCCCACCAAACACAAATTCTCTCATACAACCCATGGATCAGGGTGCTGTGTCTACATTCAAGGCCCATTATCTTCAGAACACATTTGGTCAGGCTGTCCAAGCTCTGAATAATGAGGAGAAAGAACTTAAAACTTTCTGGAAGGAATTCAATGTTCTGAATGCTATTATGAACATTGGAAGGGCGTGGCAGGAGGTAAAGAAAGAGTGTATGAATGGGATTTGGAAAAATGTGCTAAGAGTGTATGTGAACACATATAAAGGTTTCGATAAGGATGAGGAAGTTATGCAAATAATTAAAAAGATTGTGACACTTGGGAGAAGTTTAGAGTTAAAACTTGAAGAGCAAGATATCCAAGATCTGATAGATGTGAAAGACAGAGAACTCACAGAAGAAGATTTAATTGCACTAGCAGAAGAGGAAGAAGAAATTGAAGAAGAGCCAGAACAAAAGTTTACAACGGAGACAATGGCAGAGGCATTCGCCTCAATCGAACGTGGTATGAAACTTTTTGGTCAAATGGATGTGAACTTGGAACGATTTGCTAAAGTTGAGAGAGGACTTCAAGACTCTCTTGCATGTTACAGAGTTATTTATGAAGAACGAGAAAAACGCACTGTGCAAGCTACAATGGATGTCTTCCTCAAGAAAACGACTCCAGTGCCATCACATTCCCCCACACCTTCCCCAACGCCCTCCCCCACGCCTTCCTCCACACCTGAGCCTCGACCCTCTACATCACGTGACACGTCTATCTTCGAAATACCCGCAGTAACAGCTGACCTGACAGCTGAAGGAATACAAGCTGAAGAGGAGCTAATTGATCTTGTTGCTTTATCGTCCTCCCCTTCTGTTAATTTTTAGTTATATGCAGCCATCAACAGCCTGACACTGTTCAAGTATCCCAACGACGGACAGAATGTTGGTCAGTGCCCTGTACTTGCTTGCACTCTTCACCTCTGTTTGTACTGAATTATCATAAGTCGCTCTGCATTGAACCTCCATATTTAGCTGATATTAATTATTATACCATATATGTAGAGTATACTGTATAGTGTAGGTTAGGCTACCCTACATGCATTAACTTGTCCTGACTGTATAACCTAGTGTAGGTTAGGCTGCTTTTAAGTTAAAATTTTTTCAAGTAACGATGAAGTCA
>NC_061087.1:101972819-101977819 GCF_015104395.2 Macrobrachium nipponense | reverse complement strand
AATGTTGTTTTCAGTAATATTAATGTCAAGAGTTAGTAATCAAAAGTTCTTCTAAAGATCTTCCAGGCTGCATATATGAAATTCCTTGCAAAAAGTGTGACAAAGTCTACTACGGACAAATCGATAAATCTCTTTCACAACGTCTCAAACAGCACCAATATTTTGTGAGAACTGGGCAAATATCGAATGTATTATTCGTACATATGAGAGATTTAGATCATCCTATTAACTGGAGTCAAGCAAGAGTCTTAATCCCATGTAATGACACAGTTAAAAAGAATATCATTGAATCTTGTTTCATCAAGTCAAATAATGAAAATGTTCTAAATTTAAATCTTGGTTTATTTAAACTTGATGCCTTCATAATGAAAAAAGTTGTAGATAAATATAAGCAACAAAATTAATATTTTCAGTTTTTACATGTTTTGGAGTATACGGATACTTTGTAGTTTTTGTTAGGGTTAAATCTATGTTTAAGTTTGTGACCGCGTGATTTCCAGTAATCTTGGATCATGTCCTTAATATTTACCTTTTTGACAATTAACCATCTGGTATTCTTGATCTTGTTGTTTATCTGATAATTTTCTTTCCAACTGTATTTCATTCGTTCCTTGACAATGTCTTAGTAAAGACGAAAGCACTTGGATTTCTGACTATCATTTTCCTGTGGTATTCGCTTATTTAATGAAGTCACGTGCATCTACTGTGATTTTTAAAGCATATATATATATATATATATATATATATATATATATATATATATATATATATATATATATATATATATATATATATATATATTATTTCATATCTATAGGCAGAGGCACAGCATGGCGTTCGCATGCAGGAGTAGAGGGCTTCTCCCAAAGGTGACGGCGACCTCGGCGAGAGATGGAAGGTTCTGGGGCGTCGCCTCCCAATTCTCACAGCCGTCGTCGTTTGGGTCGGTTCGTCGTCAGACGACGGTATCGGCAGCAGCGGAAGTGCAGCCGAGCATTGGCTCGGAAGTGAAGTCGATAAACGAAATTCCGGGGCCAATGAAGTTCCCAATCATCGGTTCCCTTTTTCCCTTCCATATCTACAAAGGTAAGAGAGTGAGTGAGTGAGGTTCGTACTGAATGAAGTAATAAACATAACAAATAAAAGGGAAAGCATTTTTGACAGAGAGTCAGTAACGTTGGCCCAAATTTGACTGTTAAATCTATTTGAAAAATTAATAAATAAAAAGGAAACATAAGGGGGTAGTACACTGTAGGCATTATTTAAGGTTCTTTGCAGCGTCCCTTCGGCCCCGAGGTACAACCCCTTTCGTTCCTTTTACTGTACCTCCTTTCATATGCTTTCTTCCATCTTACTTTCCATCCTCTTCTAATTATCGTTTTCCTCCTGTTTCACCGTTCAAACCTTCTTGCTATCAATTCTCGTCGCAACACTGAATAACATCATAGTTTCCAGAAGTTTGACCCCCGGCCTAAATGTTATACTCTATTCTATTGAATAAAAGTTGTTTCATTCCACAGCAATGGATAAAAGGGCCATGCATAAATTCTGGGCGGATATCGTCAAGGAATACGGCCCGACTGTCAAAATGAGCGTCCCGGGGATCCCCAAATTGGTGGGCGTAACGAACCCTGACGACTGCGAGACGATCACGAGGAGCACGATGGATAATCCCATCCGACCAGCCTTGGAATCCCTGAGGCTGGTTCGTATGAAAGCCGTGGATAACTACTTCGAGAAAAAATCGGGACTGATTGTAGAGTGAGTGGAAAAGTATATATTTGAGAGCAGGAACGTTTCTGCTCTCTGCTGACGTCTCCTGAATTCAGGCGTACCTGTTTTATGGTCTCTTACCACATATTTAATGATCTAGCACCTTTCATTTCTGCTCTCTGCTGACGCCTCCTGAATTCAGGCGTACCTGTTTATGGTCTCTTAACTCATATATTTAATGATCTAGCACCTTTCATTCCTGCTCTCTGCTGACGTCTCCTGAATTCAGGCGTACCTGTTTTATGGTCTCTTACCACATATTTAATCACCTAGCATCTTTTCTCCCTACCTTTGCATCTTTCTGCAGGCTGATTTCCCCTTGGACCCCTCTTGGTTTATAAGATGTTGACTCTGTCCATGAGATTCTTTCAGCTTAAAGATTTAAAGCAAAGAGAAAGACTTTTAGCCTTCAGAAATGACATCAGTTGAAATCGAGGCCATTCTTACGTACAAAAATAAAATGACATTCATTTCTCAGTTTTGTTGACGCTTTTTCATATTGTTCCCTTCCATTCAGGAACGGCGAAGAATGGAGGAGAGTCCGTACCCGGGTGCAGACTCCCATGATGAAGCCCAAGAACGTCTCTGCTTATCTGGAAGAAATGGACGAGGTGGCTCTCGACTTCATGGACAGGTATGGAAAATTATGGCAGATTTCATCACATTATCTCGGACAAGATTCTAAAGATTGAAACGAAATATGATGCACATGTAAAGAAGTACAGATTATACTTCTAAACCAAGCTGACTTTTCATTATTATCGAACAGGATTTCATGGGCCAAGCAGCGTTCTAACCTGAATTGAGTGCTAACAGAGCATTTGCAAGTATTTTGGAGAGAGTAATTGTTAGAATTTCAAAAAAACAAAATTTTCTTGCATAGAATATATATATTTTTTAAGTTGTAACATCCTATTTTCGAATAAATTATTGCTGATGTATTTTTGAAAATTTGCCATCATTTAAAGTAGTTGGCAACGAATCCTTTACATTTTCCTTTCAAAATGACCTGTGTCATTTCCACTACATTCGTCCCAAGACGAATTTTAAGGTAATTTTTGCACAAATTGTGAATCTTAGCATATATAGATGTGCTAAGATTCACAATTTGTTCAAATATTACCCTGAAATTCGTCTTGGGACGAATGTGGTGGAAATGACACAGGTCATTTTGAAAGGAAATACGTATCCACACTTCCAGGTGTAGTTTATAGTCCTTCACTAAATGGGTATCTGACGCTAAGGAAGGAAACATCATGTTTAAGGTGTCAAAGTGCAATAACAATTGTGTTGCAAATAAGGAAGAATTCAGTAGTAGATACTTCATTGAAAAATGAAATCAACCCGGTTCCAGATGTGCCAGCACTTGATAAAAATGTAAAGCAATTAAAATCATATTTCATCTTCCAGAATTGCGGTTTTCCAGGAGGAAAATGGTGAGATGCCCGAGGACTTCCAGGTGGAACTATACAAATGGGCCCTGGAATGTAAGTGAAAAAAACAAACAAACAATGTTTAGATGCAATGTTCCCTTCGTAGCCAATCACTGCAACGTCTTTCACCCCTTTTCCTGTACCGCCAATCACATTCTCTCATTCCATCTTGCTTTCCACCCTCTCTTATTACTCCTTTCGAACCTTTTTACTGACAATTTCCAAACGCTGAATGGCCTCCTCATAGGTCCCCAGTGCTTCACCTTTGGCTTAAATTCTATATTATCTAATATTCGTAAACGACTTTCTTATCCTTCATTTCAACCAGGGAACTTACATGTGCAATTTTAGTTCTTGCAAAACAAGGCAATCATTTTAAGATGTTAATATATAAAAAAAAACTATTCGTTTTCCTACAGAGAAATTATGTTTTCTTGAGAACTGGTCAGTACTCTATTGCCTAGCCAGCCATGCACATAGATATGACGTCACTTTTCTAGGCAGCAGGATATATTAGATCGCAGGTGGTGTAATTATTCTTAAGTATAGTTACTCGTGTTTATATCCAACTCTGATTCTGCTGTTACTGTAGTCTACTGTGGATGAAGCCTAGTAGGAAATTTATGCTTATAGTTAGTAAAACCAAAGTTAACAAAATAATACACACACACACATATATATATATATATATATATATATATATATATATATATATATATATATATATAGTATATATATGTATATTATATCTATATATATATATATATATATATATTATATATATATATATATATATATAATATATATATATATATATATATAGTTTACATCTCCCAGCCTGGTGGCTGTAGGCAGAAGAATTTAGAAATTCACACATAAATATATCTCTCGTAGCTGTCAGCCTGGTGGCTTTAGGCAGACGAATTTAGATATTCACATATATAAATATATTTCCTGGTGGCTTTAAGCAAAGAATGAGAAATTCGCATACATTAATATATTTCTCACAGCTGTCAGCCTGGGTTATGCAGACGAATTTAGATATTTACTTATATAAATATATTTCCTGGTGGCTTTCAGCAGAGAATGAGAAATTCACATACATGAATATATCTCTCGTACCTGTCAGCCTGGTGGCTTTAGGCAGACGAATTTAGTCATTCACACACAAATATATTTCTTGGTGGCCTTAGGCAGACCAATGGAAAAAATCACATATATAAATATATTTCTGGCAGGTGTCATCCTGGTGGCCTTAGGCAGACGAATTTAGATATTCAAACATATACAACCATATCTCTCACAGCTGTCAGCCTGGTGGCCTTAGGCAGAAGGCTGGGCTGCCTGCAACCTAACCTGGCGAGCGATTCGGAACAAATGAAACTGATCCACGCAGCCAATGCAATATTTGAGGGGATGAACGACATCGAAATGAGTATGAAATTCTGGAGGCTGTGGGAGACTAAAGAGGTTCGGCAACTACAGAAAAACCATGACGAGTTTTTGAGGTAATATATATATATATATATATATATATATATATATATATATATATATATATGTATACATATTTATAATCATTTTGTTATTGTGTATGTTACCCATCAAAACAAAATACCTTCCAGTTATTGTAGTTATTCTCAGTTAACTTACTTTGCCCAGTGAATTGCTTTATTTTTTTTTTAGTCTTTAAAACAAAAAAGCAAAATATCTCTGACATATCAGTTATTCTGGTTTAACTTACTACTTGTCCACAGAATTATTTTGGTATCTTTTATTGCGTGTTTTAAAAAT
>NC_061087.1:101965319-101967819 GCF_015104395.2 Macrobrachium nipponense | reverse complement strand
CAACAACTCTCTCTCTCTCTCTCTCTCTCTCTCTCTCTCTCTCTCTCTCTCTCTCTCTTGTGTAGTACGTATCTTCTCTTATAATATCTGGAATTTACCATCAAATGCAAGCCGCTCTCTCTCTCTCTCTCTCTCTCTCTCTCTCTCTCTCTCTCTCTCTCTCTCATGAAACACATGTCTTCTCTAATAACACCTGGAATTGCAGAGATCAGCAGTGTTTCCTGGTGATATGATGCTGTAATTTGATTTTGAAAAATATTGCCTCACTTTATTAATGTTTCACTTAACAGATGTAATGGAGCTAATTACTTATAACAAACACTATACCGAACATTTCTCCATTTCCTTCAAGTACAGAGAGGCTGAGCAAACGGCTGCTGTTCTCTCCTGAGTGAGTGAATGAACAAACCCCCACGTCATTTCGTTATTTCATTGGCGGAGAATTAAAACTTTCCTCTAAGCGTAAGTCCCATTCCAGATTAAGATCGCGAAGAGTAGCTGGACTCGAATTTTAAAAGGAGTTTATTTTTCGGATTGTATTCTTTTATTGCAAGAGTCCGGAAGTTCGTTGGTTTTGTAAGTTTTATGCTCTTTTTGAGATTTTTTTTGTCTTACTCTGTTAGGTGATGGTGCTTTGAAAAGTTTAAAAGCCTTTATTAAATAAAATATAGGTTTTCTCAGTGTTATTTTTATGATGTAATTCACCCTAGATTGGTATCTGTTGCTTTGCCAGACTTAAAAGAATATAACATTGACACAATTAGAAAAAAAATTCTTTTTCAGTTTCTAAATCGTCATCGAACAGTTTGCTGTCTTTGTAAAACACCTCTTACGAAGCTGGTTAGATACGTTTCTCTAAGTGGCCAATAGATGGCGTCAGCATGCACTTGTTTTCCCATGGACGTTTCCATTTTGAATTGGGGGGAGGAAGCCTTTCGATAATTGCATGAATTGTCATTGTTACCAAAAGTCTTAACTCAACCCTGCTTGCAATAAGTCATGATTGAGTGACTGGGATAAATGTATCCGTTACATACGAATGAAAGTCGTTTAATCTTCATATGAAATGTGTATTTTTTCATGTTGACCGAGTTTTTAACTCTTCGCGATAATGGACTCTCTCGTATGACGTACGTGAGGTTCCTATTGACAGAGCCCCTAATGCTTCATCTTGCTTGAAGGATCACCCATTGCTTGTTAAGATATGTACAGGAGAAAGATTCAGTGTAAAAGTAACTACATTCAGATAAAGCTAACCGAACCCAATATGCAAGATGATGCAACTTCATCAAAAATTAGTGTCAAGTGTCCAATGGCGGAAGTACCAGGAAGTAAATAGTAATTTCCATGAGTCCAACGTATTACTATTATTACTTGTTGTTTTCAAACCATCATCCACCTTGAGACTTACGCAAGTGCTTAAGGACCATCAAATGAAATGTGGCCTGCAGTGGGAACTACGGAATTGCCTACGAATAAGTAAAAGTAACTAACTACCAATTCTGAAGCCTATTTTTCTCCCCGTTGATGAAATCATTCAATGGAAAAATATTTTCTCAACTAAGGAAGGTCTACATATCTTCCTCCCCCACCCCTCTCCGCCCGGCCATCCCATCCCTCCCTCCCTCACTCCCTCTTTCTCCCCTTCCCCTATGCAAGCCAAAAGACGGAAACGAGTATCTGTTACCTGAAAGGCAAGGTCACACAGTAAGAACCCCAGGCGCCATTTGCTTGTGACCTGTCGTCGAGTAAACTAGTATAAGAAAACGAGAACCAACCGCGATGTCGAGTCGAAGGCAAATCGACGTTTTTATCTGAACGATGCTGTTTATCTCCAGATTCGTCTTGGGGCGCAGAACAACACCGCGGACTGTATTTTATTCGTTATTGGTGATAATAACGTGCTTATGTCTGTGTTAGAGGTATTGGTTTTCAGTTTTTTTTTATACATATCATCCCGAATGGAAGAGGGAAGCTAAATAAGGTGGAGGAGGATTCATGGTACAGATTTTGAGGTGAGATTTTAGCAGTGCTGCCGTTGCTTTGGAAAAGGAGTTTTAAATTATTTATATATATATATATATATATATATATATATATATATATATATATATATGATATATATATACTATATATATATATATATATATATATATATATATATATATATATATATATATATATATATATATATATATATATATGTATATATATATATATATTTATATATATATGATATATATATATATATATATATATATATATCTATATATATATATATGTATATATATATATATATATATATATATATATATATATATATATATATTATATATATATAATATATATATATAAGAGAATGCCACAGATATATGACAGGCAGAAGATCAGTAACAAAGCTTGGTACTTACCGACCTTCTGTCTGTCATCTTCCTGTGGTATTCGCTTGCGTAATGAAGCCGCGTGCTTCGGTATTTCATGTAATATATCATATTTCACC
>NC_061087.1:101955319-101960319 GCF_015104395.2 Macrobrachium nipponense | reverse complement strand
ACTAGATCAAACTAGGAAGTGCTTTGCCAGGGTTTATTGTTGTGTTAGAAAGCCTAGCTAGTTAGGAGTGTTCTACTAATAGTTACGGCATAAGAAGTGTACAATTCTATTGTCTGTGCTATGTTAGGGGAATTCATTTTAACTTAGTTTTCATTCCAAGTGTTGGTAACTGCTTAGTCTGCTAGCTCTCTCAGCTTCGTGCATGCGCTTTCCCAGCCAACCTTTGGTTCACTCAAAGCGGCAGCCATGTTTTATCCCTTTAAGCATTATCTCAACGATTTAAGCAAAGTAACGTAAGTTTTGAAGTTTTAACGTAAATAATATCAATCTCAGTACTAGTATCTATCATTCTGCCAGAGAAATTAACGTAATTCGCCTTGAATAAGAGATTAGAATTTCGTGTGTGTAAATCGCGTTCGCATTTACAGATCAGCTGTTTGAACGACACGCTGTCCACCGCTCTGCTAGCCTCACCATGCGTTTCACCTAGCATCGCTCACTCGCTCGCTGAGCGAAAGTTCCATTTCCTTTCGCACTAAACGTAACCTTTTTCCATTTACAAATGTTTGCTAACATCGTTTAAAATCCTTACCGTCATTTCACTTGTCACAGGGACCTAGTATCCTTACGTAAAGTTAACGTAAATCTTAAAAGTAGAGTAAATTACAAGAATTGTTAACGTAAAACGCGTCTTTGTGAAATTCATATTGAAACGCAAATCATTTCATAAGCGCAAGCCGCTACCATTAACGTAAACATCGTTCACCGCGACCACATTATCATTTTCATAAAACGTATTCAAAAGCAATTCTTTCATTAAACGTTAACGTAGGTAGATAATTTAATGCAAGTGCGTCATATTAAAACTAAAAGTATTAGTTCAATTACATACCAGGGAGTTCATCATATATCATTTTCACCCTCTCAGAAAGAGAGAGAGAGAGAGAGAGAAGAGAGAGAGAGAGAGAGAGAGAGAGAGAGAGAGAACCAGAACCTATTATTCACGAAGCCAAGAGTACTACGTCCAGTACCATTACCCATACATTAACATTATTTTAGTCTCTTGTGTCTTTCATTTACACTAAGCGTGATGCGTACGCGCCTGTGTCCCTTGCAGTTTTGCCAGCATTTATTTCATTTATCGAGTACTTCAGCAAAGGACTGAGCATTTTCAAATTACCATTACCTGTCGTTGCCTGAGTGGTCTTTTCCATTTTTATCACAAAAGACTTGCATATACCGCAAGCACAAACCGCACAGTGTGCCACCGCAACCTTCATTACTTCCATCAAGGAAGTCGTTACCAGTCTAGGACTGGCCACCACCAGTGCACGTCAGGTCTTACCATTTTACAGTGCCACTAATTAGTGACACTGTCCATCGACTGGCTGCTGAAGTACTCCCACCTTTTACTTTCTCTCCTCCACCATTACACTCTGCCCCGAACAGAGTACCATTTCTTTTCAGTATACTTGAGTATACTGCATTTAGTGTCGTCCGACGGGACACACCAGCACGATACCAGTGCTCCAAACAAGGAACGCCTCCTCATAAGTGCCGTGCACCTGTACAGGCCGTACAGGTAGCCCTATACCTGCGTGCCCGTCCTTACGGAACACCCAATTAATTAGTGTGTCCGTGTACAAGGGTCAGTGATCCTTCGGAACACTCAACAAGGGAACGCCTCCCGAAAGTGCCGCAATACCAGTACTACTAGTGCTGTCCAAAAGGAACGCCTCCTGAAGCGCCGTGCACCTGTACAGACGTACAGGTAGCCCTATACCTGCATGTCCGTCCTACGGAACGTCCATTTCATTAGAGTATCCACCATTTCGGATCACTCAACCAAGGAACGCCTCCATAAGTGCCCATTCCAGCGTCTCCCAAGTGAGGAACGCCCTTAAGTGTGACGTACGCCACACACACTATTTGATTTTCCACCTCATCAGAAGGTGCCATTCAAGAAGTGCCACAGAGCACCCAGTCTTTTCAGACTTTTCCACTACCACGTCGCAGAACCCATTTCCAAGTGAGTGCCACGTTACACAGTAGGCACTCCCATTCCATTCAGTACCCTTCCTGGCCATTATTTTCATTTTCATCCAAACCTCTACTGCAGCCTAAGGGAAATGTCTTCCCCTGCTTCCCACGACTTCTTTGCCATAGAGCTAGAGAAGCTCCAAATCCTCATAACTCTGGGCAAGGAGGCCTGTTACACTGGACCAGCACTTGACCAGTGGATGAAGGCGCAGCAGGATGCCGCGCGCCTGCAAGAAAAGGAAGTAAGAGAAAACCAGAGAAAAGCCAGAGAAGCAGAAAGGAAGGCAAGTGAAGAAGAGAGAAAGCATGAGCTAGCTCTCAAGGAGCAGGAACTCGAAATCAGGCGGGAGAAGGCCTGTAAGGAGAGTATCCTAGCTCAAGCCACTCTGCCAGCTTCCAGCCCTGCACCCACTGTCTCTCACAGTCCCGCCGTCTCTGGTCAGCCTCTTACCATTTTACTGCCTACCTCCTCCCTTTTGGAAGAGGTAAGCCCACCAGTTAACCCCGGACTTGTTTCCGAGGGTGATTCAATGGAGGATTCCTTAACCTCCCCACGTCAAATCACTGCCAGAGAGGACTCTTCACCTGTGCCAGAGCACACTGCCAGCCTTGGTGACTCCACAGATTCGCAACCTGTGGGGGCATCTCAGCCTTATCCTCCAGTGCCACGGAAGAGGTTCTGGAACAAGTTCTGCCAAGACTGTGGCCGCAAGGGTCACATATCTGCAAATCACGGAGGGTGCGCTAATCACAATATTCCCGCCATCACAATGGCAGTTACAAATCCTTCCTTACTAGGACCCCCGGCTAAGGGCCCTATAACTGTCGCACCCCTCCAAAGCCATTATCCCCCAAGCCACGTCAGAGCCTACGACGACTCTGGCGCTCAAATCTCCCTGATACGGGAAGATCGAATCCCCTGAGGGGCTAACGTCGATAGACGTCTCTTAATAAACATTGAAGGTATCAACCATATCAAGCTGATCCTTCCGACCATCCAATTGAGGGTCACCAGACCTCACTTCTCCAAGGTTTGTACCCTTGCAGTTGCAAGCTACATTCCAGGAGGTTACGACCTCCTCCTAGGCAAGACATGAAGTCTCCCTCTCGTTTCAAAAAGCCTAGGGGTCCTAATCCCACGTCAAATCACTCCAAAGCAAGGAGTCACCAAAATTCTACTTCCTCCAGGAAGTACAACCACCAACAGTCTCCCCCGTTACCAAGGAGGGAGATTGATCATTCACAGTTCCGTTGCAAAACCTGCAACGTACTAGGGCACTCCACGAATTGGCCTAGGTGCCCTAGCCGACTACCAGCAGCGGACACTGTCCATTTTCCACAAGGCTCAGCCTTCAACAAGAGACAGGAGCCTCTGTCTCCCATTTCCAAGGGCACGCTGAGAGGTATTGCACCTCCGGTACCCGCCACAGGTCCAGGCGACCTCAACACTCTGCCAGTGCCACTTGGTAGCACTGAGCAGTGCCAAGCTCTGTCCAGCCTGGACGTAGAGCCACCACAGAACTTGACCTCTGTGCCTGGCCCAGAGCTAGCACCGGCGCCTAACCTAATCATGGATCCTCCTACAGGAGATCTTCCAACAGGCATGGAGCTTACCGCAGCCCATGGCCAATCTCCAGCCCATCATTCTTCTTCTCCCTTACCTCTGTCGCCCGAGGATGAACCTCCGGCATGCCTTACCTTCACACCTCCTCTGGACGACCAGGAACTGCCCGACCAGGAGTCAGCCTGGAGTTTTCCCCTTACGATGGCTGTCGCAGCAGCCGGAGTGAGGGCCTCCCCTGCAGTAGGTTCCACCTCTACGACGGTTGCTGCAGATACCGAAGTAGGGTGTTCTCCTGCAATCCCTCAGGCTACCACTGCCTCTGCTCCTGACGGCGTTTCTGGCCTTACCCCAGAGTCCGTGCCTCCGTCTACTCCTAGGACTGGTATAGCCAGGCCCTGGATGAATAAGAAGAAGAAGAGAGGACGTAACAAATAACCCACTAACAAACGAGCCACATGCTCTCCTTGACACCTGTGCTCGAGGTACAGTGTCACATTCATTTGCAGAGTGATCCTGGCACCTACCCAGAGAAGGTAGCCAGCCTGATCTCTGCCAAGTAAACTAACCCTCTAACCCCTAGCAATTGTAATACTAACCCTCACTTAAATATAATTACCTCATTACATTTCCATCCTGGTATTCTACTAACCACTCATCATCCTCATGCATCATTACCTCATCTCATGTGTTCTAACAATTCCTGCGACACATCACTGCTGTGCGTACCACACTCTGGAATGATTGCGTCTCCAATTAACTGTATTGAGTAGGTTAGGCTAATGATTTAGTACCAGGGCACTAGGGTAGTAGCAGAAAGAATTTTCAAGTAACCTTATCTAGGGGTAGAGTAGACTGTCGTCACAGACAACCCGTAGTTATCACTTAGGCTAGACTACATTACTCCATTAAGTTAGTACACTTAGCATCTCCACCTATAAGTTAGGTAGGTCACTGTAGTTAGCTGTGTCGCTGCTCTAAAAACTTCGGTTAGAGTAAGAGAATTGGGTAGTCGAGACAATCAACTTATTTAAGCCAAGGCCTTCACGCCCGAAAGGGAGTGAATGCCTTCTTAACAGGGGGAGCTGCTACGTTTATTGATTGCCACATCTACCCAGTATTTAGTTCATTATTTTGATTTGTAAAACGGCAGCCATAGTCCTCCAAATATCAGCTGATTTTTAGGCGGGAAACCAAAACACACCAGCCAGAGATAGGGAGTTCCTGTAAGAAGGGGGAAAATATAGACTTGTCAGCTTTAGTGACGTATCCCAAAGGGAAGGATGTGGGCAGACTGGTACTTATTAGGCCTATATCTTAAGCTCTTTTTCCTGTGAACCCTCTGCTGTCTGTATGTTCTGTTTCCAGGATTGCCCTGCTCCTCGGGGGGTTAAGCTGA
>NC_061087.1:101942819-101950319 GCF_015104395.2 Macrobrachium nipponense | reverse complement strand
TCTCTATTTGTGCAATATCCTTTTGATAGTGTGGGTACCATATAACATATTGCAATATTCAAGTGGACTACGAACATATGTTTTATAAAGGCATAATCATGTGTTCAGCTTTTCTTGTTTTGAAGTGCCGTAACAACATTCCCATTTTTGTTTTTTGCTTTACATTTTGCCAACAGAGTTGCTATTTGATCATTGCATAACATGTTCCTATTCATCATCACACCAACAAGGTCTTTAACTGCTTCCTTATTTGTGATGGTCTCATTATTAGGTCCTTATATGCATATAGCTTTCTTTCTCTGTCTCCATAATTTATTGATTCAAATTTATCAGGAGTTAAATACCATCCTATTTACCTCTGCCCAATCATATACTTTGTTAAGGTCTCTTTGTAGAGCGTTCCTATCTTCATCACAAGTAATTTCTCTACTTATTCTTGTGTCATCTGCGAAACTACTCACTACCGAATCCTTCACATTATTGTCTATGTTCTTCAATCATAATAACAAAACAGTATTGCAGCTAACACCGTACCTTGCGGCACACCGGATATACCTTGACTTCATCCGATTTCTCGTCGTTTGCAATAACTATCTGTTTTCTGTTTGTGTAAAAATTCTTTTAACCATCTTCCTACTTTATCCACGATATGTTTTGTAATTTTCTTCGCTAATATATTATGGTCTACTTTATCAAAAGCTTTTGCAAAGTCTAAATAAACCACATCTGTTTCATTTCCGCTTTTCATATTTTTGAATATGTTCTCACGGTGGACTAACAGTTGGGTTTGTGTACTTTTTCCGGGTACGAAACCATGTTGTCCTTTATTAAACAAATCATTTATTTTTATAAAGTTTCATAATATTTTTCTTCATTACCCTTTCATACACTTTCATAATATGTGATGTTAGACTCACAGGCCTATAATTACTTGCCTCTAGTCTTGATCCACTTTTGAAAGTAGGGGTAATATATGCTAATTTGTGCTCATCATAAATCTTGCCTGTATCTACACTTTGTCTTAATAATATTGCAAGTGGCTTTGCGATAGATGACTCTACTTTCTTTAAACAAATAGCAGGGAATTCCATCAGGCCCTGCAGCAGCTCCATTTTTAATTTCATTAATAGCCTGCACAATATCAGCTTCATTAATATCTATGTCAGCTAAATATTCACTATTTTCATCCCTTACTTCTATATCATTATCTTCATTATCTATTCTAGGGGTGAATTCTCTCTTATATCGTTCTGCCAGTATGTTGCAAATTTCCTTTTTTTTCATTCGTTAATCTCCCTTCAATTCTCAGAGGGCCTATTTCTATTCTTCTTTTATTCATCTTCTTCGCATATGAGTATAATAGCTTGGGGTTTTGCTTGATATTAATAGGGTTTTTTCTTCCAAGTCCCGTTTTTCATTTTCTTTGATTGTATAATCTTTTGTTCTGCATTTTCTATCTTACTTTTAGTTCTATAAACTTTCCATGCATTTTTTCTTTTGCAAGACCTTTTTTCCACTTTCTGATTTTCTGGAAACAAGATCCTTCTGTCTCTTGGGGTATGCATGAATGATGTTTACTTTTCTTCTTCGGTATATATTTTTCCACTATTTTCTCCAATATTTTATATAATATCTCCGTATTTACCCTTATGTCATCACTTACGAAAATGTTATCCCAATCTTTGTTTAATTCTTCATTAATTTCTGACCATTTTATATTTTTACTGTAGAAGTTGTATTTTCCATATCCTTCCCACTTTTTCATTTCTTGCTTATCTCTATTTTCACTTGCTTTGGAATGAACTGTTAATTCTATGACATTATGGTCTGAAATATTCGCATTATAACTATTATTTCTTTAACATAATTCATCTCGTTCACAAAATAACTAGGTCTAAAGTATTTTCCTTTCTTGTTGGCAGGTGATTTATTTGTTGAATGTTGTATTCTAGTAGCATATCTAATAGCCTTTCAAATTGCCTCTTATCTTCTGCACTACTATTACTCTCTTTTTATATGTATAAGTACAACCACAATCTCCTATTCGTTCTTTCCATTCTACGAAAGGAAAGTTGAAGTCACCAGATAGGAGAATAGTCCAGTCCTTGTGATTTTGTTACATATATCATACCAATTTTTTTTCAATTGTATTAAGTCAAACTCTTTAGTATTAGGTAGGTCTATATATTACTATGTTCATCAATTTTTTCAGATTCAAATTCTACCGCTATTAGTTCACATTCTGAGTTACTATATTTCTCATATATTTTCCTGTTTTTTGTCTTTCCCATATATTGCGGTTCCCCCTTGATTCCTATTTTTTTCTATCTGATCTAATAAGTTTGGAACCCTTTTATTTGATCATCATTCCCAGTCTCTTGGGAATACCAGGTTTGGTTTCACTTATATTCTTATATCTATTTTCTTTTCATTTTGGGTTAGTTCTTCTAAGTACTCTATTTTTCTTTTTGAGTTACTCGTAACTAAACCCTGCGCATTCATCACTATGATGGTTTGCGTGTTTTCTCCTTCATTTAATACTGGTAGTAATAAGGATTTTCCCATGTCTCTTTCCTGGTTCTGGTATGTTGTTCTTTTTTTCATTTCCAGAAATTCTGACATTAAAAAATCCAACTTTTCCATAATATTTGATCTTCCTTCATCATAATTATTCATTTTGTGTCTGAATCTGCAATTTTCTCCGTTTCTGCAATATCCTCTTGCATAATAAATACAGTTATTATCTCTTGAGTAGAATTTCGGAGCTGATGCTTTGAAATTTTTTGCTGACACCTCTGCATATCTCATTGGTGGTTTGCTTTTCTCTTTTCACCGAAATATTCTTGATCTCTTCTTTATTGTCTTGATTTCTCTCTTTATTTGTTTCTTTTCTTATTTTGGGATTTTTATTACTTGGTTGGTTATTTATTTGATTATGATTCATGGCTACAGGGTGCATATATTTGCATTTTTTGTCGAACTTACATCCTTTTCCTTCTTTTAGGTTTTTACATATTTTTGGATGCAGATCTCTGCAATCATCCCATATCCATCTAAGTATGCACATTTACCATATATTTCATAGTTTGACATATCTTAGGATGTTTGTAGTAACATCTTTCTCCAAATCTGCAATTCCCTCTTTTCAAAAGGTTGCAGATTTTGTCTTTCTGTCTATTTTTTCCTCTTTCCCGTCATTGTATAGATCTGGGTAGAGCCTCTTCGGGATTTGCTTTTCTGTTGTCATATCGTAATTTATTTCTTCGTAGGTATGCTGCTTTATTGCCTCATAGTGTTAGTATCAATGAGTATCTCTGCATCCATACTTTTATCTTGTTCTTTGTTTTCCTTATTTTTTTCTGTCATTTCATTTTTGTTTACTTCTCTTCCGTTTTCCTCTTCTTCTTTTTCTTCTTCTTCTTCCTCTTCCTCTTCTTCTTCATCCTCAACTATTTGTACATTCAATCTTGATTTAATAACATTGTCTATCCATGATAGACATGTTGAACAAAAAATTCTTGTATCTTTTCTCAAATCTTGTATTACCTCAGCACACTGTGGATGGGTCGGAATGTTGCATGCAGCACATTTTCTGATTAGGTTTTGTGGATTGACTATGCTATACCAAAAACCTACACAGTTTGCATGCTTTTGGCATTCTTTTTCCTAATGCATCAATTAGGATATTCACAAGATTCACCTTATTCATTTTCTTTGTCGGAATATGTTGGTTTATGTATATTTTCTTTATGAGTCTCTTGAAAGAGAGAGAGACATTGGAAGTAGAGAGAGAGAGAGAGAGAGAGAGAGAGAGAGATTGGAAGAAGAAGAGAGAGAGAGAGAGAGAGGGAGAGAGAGAGAGAGTAGAAGGGGCGAGTCAAGGAGAGAGAGAGAGAGAGAGGCAGGATGGAGAAAAAAAGAGAGAGAGAGAGAGAGAGGGGGGTGGAAGAGTGAAGTAGAGAGAGAGAGAGTGGAAGGGGAGAGACATATGAGAGAGCGAGAGAGTGAGAGAGAGAGAAGGGGAAAGGGTAAAGAGAGGGAAAGAGGCGGGATGGAGAGAGAGAGAGAGAGAGAGAGAGAGAGAGAGAGAGAGCACTCGCTAATCAAATCGGGTCGGAACGGCTACCTCGAATTTTGGATCAAACTCTTTTGATGTAGTGGGCTTCTGTTCCTTAGTTTAATAGGAGACCACTACCTTTTTTTTTTCCCCATCCCTTTCCCCTTTCTACTTTTGCCCGAAGACGCCGTAGTGGTTTGGTGGTGCGGGTGAGGGGGATGTGGGGGTTGGGGGGGGGGGGGGGGGGGGGTGTCGTCAGGGTGAGGAGGTCCTGGGAAAAAAGGTGAATTGATTTCAGTCAGGCCCGGCTAATGAATGAAAAGTAGCATAAGAGGAAAATTGGGTTATAAGAATGAATTTACTTGTAAAGGCATTTTTTATCATCATACGTAATAGTATATGTATAAGATATAATGACAATCAATGCTACGGGAGTCTTAATCAATGGAGTAAATTTATCCGTAGCTCTAAATGTCAATATATTTTATTTTTGTAATTGACTGATAGTATACAAGCAAATGACACTCCTGTAAAACTTTGTAAAAGAAAAAAGTAAGGTTTCCTCTTCTGCCTGTCACTTAATTCCTGCTCTTAAACTGGGCAGCAGCACATGAAACTTTAACCACTGCCCGGTGGTGGCCAGAAGCACGATTATGGCAAAATTCAACCTTAAATGAAATAAAAAAAACTACTGAGGCTAGAGGGCTGCAATTTGGCATGCTTGATGATTGGAGGGAGGGTGATCAACATATCAATTTGCAGCTCTCTAGCCACAGTGGTTTTTAAGATTTGGGGGTGGACAGAAAAAGTGCGGACATAAAAAGTCAGCACAATAGTTCTGTTTTACAGAAACCTAAAATCACGCGATTTAACCGATCATAGACACATCGTTTTTGACTGACACAAATCTGAAATTAAATTTCTAAGGACAGATTCATGTCTGTGATTAAAACAACTGAAATGGGAAAAAGGGCGCCATAATCTCTTAATAAGGACCTACGCTGCGTGACCTGACATCTCTCTCTCTCTCTCTCTCTCTCTCTCTCTCTCTCAAATCAAAAAATTATATGGGATGAAGTCAACATTAAAACAGAAGCATTTACGATCTCTGTCTCTGTCTGTCTGTCTGTCTGTCTGTCTGCTGTCTGTCTCTCTCTCTCTCATATCAAAGAAATATATGCGATGAAGTCCACATTATAATAGAAACTTTCACGATCTCTCTCTCTCTCTCTCTCTCTCTCTCTCTCCACAAAAGATATGTGATGAAGGCAACATTATAAATAAGAAACATTCACGGAATCTCTCTCTCTCTCTCTCTCTCTCATCAAAGAACTATACGGGATGAAGTCAACATTAAAACAGAAATATTTACTATCTCTCTCTCTCTCTCTCTCTCTCTCTCTCTCTCTCTCTCTCTCTCTCTCTCTCTCTCTCTCTCAAATCAAAGAAATATATGTGATGAAGTCCACATTATAATAGAAACATTCACGACTCTCTCTCTCTCTCTCTCTCTCTCTCTCTCTCTCTCTCTCTCTCTCTCTCTCAAATCAAAGAATTATACGAGTTGCAGTTAACATTATAACAGAAACACACGCGATCCACTTCGTTGTCCAAGTCGTGAATAATCTCGTGCTGATCACTTAGTCGAAAGCCATATTTACATTACTGATTGCTAAATTCTCTATGATATATCAGACAGCGTTCGAAGATCATGTTAAGTAAACACGCATACACAAGTGCATGACAGTAGATATGCGCGTAAGTCACACCAAAATGGCATCCTCTCACGTTATATCCATTCCGAGCAAGTAAATGAAAATGGCAGTACGAGTGTAGGTAAGCATGCGAATAATAGCCCACCTATTTTTGGAGACGCTGAATCGTATTGTTCTGGCGTTCCTGCTGTTTATCGCTGGCACGTAAGCGCGTGTAATTCGAACAATTACGGACGAACTCCAACTTATATATATATATATATATATATATATATAATATATATATATATATATATATATATATATATATATATATATATATTATAGAGTGTATCTAAGTTTTACCAGACCACTGAGCTGATTAACAGTTTTCCTAGGGCTGGACCGAAGGAATAGATATTTTTACGTGGCTAGGAACCAATTGGTAACCTAGCAACTTATAGGGACGCGTGCCTAACGTCTCACAGATATGATATTAATCGCATTTTTAGTGGACATTCCTCCAGAGGGTTTGGAACCTCACGTGAGGTGATGTTATCTTGTACGTAGTTTCCTGCGAAAAAGACCAAAAAGATTACCGAAAAAATGAGCTAGAAATGACTCGATATTTGTGTGTGTGATTTTCGTGTCCGTTCGGTGGCTTCGCTCTTAAAAGAAAGGATAAATTGAAAGAAAGGAAAACTAAAAATAGGAAAAATAAGGGAAGATTGTGTGGTCTTGATCCGATCGTATGAGTGACATAAAACTCCTTCCAGGCCGACCCACATGTTTGTGGTTTTATATAGCACGTGAAAATATATAGGAAAATAGTTGCTTCCACATTTTTCCTATTATATCAACGTGTTCTGGATTTTATAAAGTTGAATAATGAATGGGGCGATGTTTCTTGAAGGTTGTAAATGAACACACACACACACACACACACACACACACATATATATATTATATATATTATATATATATCATATAGATTATATATATGTGTGTGTGTGTGTGTGTATGTATGTATGTATATATATATATATATATATATACTAAATATTATAGATAGATAGATAGATCTAGATATATATAGATCTAGATATATAGAAACCAAACCATGTATTAAACATCAGAGAGAGAGAGAGAGAGAGAGAGAGAGAGAGAGAGAGAGAGAGAGAGAGAGAGGAGATGAGAATGAATATTTTCATCATTGATTGAAATTCGCTGAACGATTCATCTAAATATGACAAAACAAGAAGTACAGAGAGAGAAAGAGAGAGAGAGACTCTTCTCGTAAAAGCAGGGGAATCCAAATTACTCTAAATATACACGGGGCGGGTGAGGAGGGGGGGCGGGGGGCTGTCGGGCTGAAGGGGGGCACGCCTTTTGTTCAAAGCGCCAAGGGAAATCACCGAAGATATGGTAACGACTTCTAAAACAGATCTGGGACAAATCTTAGGTCGTAAGCAGAGGAAGAATACCTTCGCCTCATCAGTGGGTATAGTAGTTAGTATGTCGCCTCTAGGTAACTTTTAAAGGAAATCAATTTTCAATCTCTAGAATGCGTGATAGGGTCGAAAGAATGAATGGTCGAAACTCTGAAGACTCTTCATCAAGCTAACGCCGTCAGTGCATCACATACGGTGCACTGTAGGCATTACTTAAAGCTCTTGACAGAGTGCCATGGGCCCCTAGCTGCAAAACCATTCGTTCATTTAATGTACCTCCTTTCATATTCTCTTTCTT
>NC_061087.1:101917819-101940319 GCF_015104395.2 Macrobrachium nipponense | reverse complement strand
TGCTCAAGGTGCCCAACCTGAAGTACGAGGATGACGAGGAAGACTCCGTCGGCGACCTATACGTGGAGGGACCCGAACTAGGCCTTGGGGATCTAACCACCATGGCCTCCAACGCCGCCTGTTCCTTCCTGAACGGACTGTGCATCGACGCCGCCGGAGGCGGAGGGGGCATGAACGACACGGCCGACGGCGGGGGCAACTCGACGGAGAACTGCACGACGGTGGGCGGGGAGGGGGGCTTCGAGGCCCCCGAAAAGAACTACTGGACCTTACTCCTGCTGCTCTTCCCCGTCTTCACCGTCTTCGGGAACATCCTGGTGTTGATGTCTGTTTACAAGGAGCGTTCCCTGCAGACCGTCACCAATTACTTCATCGTCTCCTTGGCCGTGGCGGATCTGCTCGTGGCGTCACTCGTCATGCCCTTCGCCGTTTATTATCTGGTGAGTACTAAGCAAAAGGGCACGGGAAAGGGGGGGAGTACCCGTTCAGGTCTTGACCCTGACCCAATAAGCCCCATAAGCAGATTTTAGGAAATAGAATTATTTATTGTTAATTCACCAGGCTTGAAGTTTTATATCTCAACTTGTTTGTTATGGAGAGTGAATGTTTGTGGGGAAATGACACAATTATATGTGTTTGTTTAATTATATCATCACTTCATCAAAACGTACATCATCAATTTCGAGGTTTGGACACAAATGGTTATTACTAGCTTATCAAGAATTAACTTTAACTAGTATCCGATTCCTATCAAATATTTCTGTCTATGCAGACACATTATACGCACATAAAAACTCACACACATGTATACATAAATATAAGTATATGTGCGTGTGTGTGTTTCTAAGTGTGTGATCGTGTACTGTACCATTTTACTTAAACTTAAACGATTATTATTTATATTGATATAGGCATTGTACTCCCTTCGTATGTTTAAAAAACATTCTTTAAAATTAAAATCAGTGCCATGATTATTATCAATTTGGCTTAAAAGTTATACAGAATTCCTTAAAATGAAATTATATACATAATGTATACGCAACCGCACACATACATACTCATGTATATATATATATATATATATATATATATATATATATATATATATATATATATATATATATATACTTCTTTGATATTCAGGAGTGACAACATTGTAATGAGCGAAAAGTGGGTTTAGATAGCTTCTGCTAATTTTGACATTAGTCTAATTGAATTCAAACGTGTGGCTGACTTATATGTTACGTACGGTTGAACAGGTTTAAAAACAGAGTATTATTTCAGATTCTCATAAAATACATTTCGAATGAGATTACCAAATAGAAACAAATAATTATATCTCGTTTTGAATCAATACTATACATAAGACGAACTGTCAGGAAGTAATTCTCGTAATGTTAAATTGAACGGTAAATGACATTATTTCGACTTCTGTGCTGAATTACTAAAAGCGTAAAAGGCCTTATCAGACACTGCTTCTATCTCGTGCCCTTTGCTAATGAGCTTTGTCTTTGAACTTTGGGTCTTATCTAAAATTGATAATGAGGGGACTGTCGCCGTTTCAACTCGTCTTCATAAGCAATGATTGTGCTAAACGTCTGTCGGTTCGCGTAGTTATTTGATCATGAAGGCCTCAGACACCTGAGTTCGTCATTCATTTGGATAAGTTGTTTATACGTAAACAACTAATCCAAATGTATGACCTACTCAGGTGTCTCATATAAACACACACACAAACATATATATATATATATATATATATATATATATATATATATATATATAATATATATATACACACACCTTTCCTCAGTCACTCAATGTTTACTGTTGGTGAACTAAGTTAATCAAAGGTTCAGTTCCCGCTCAGCAAATAAAAGAAATTCTTATTGAATGCTGTATTCGCATCGAACTGAAAAAAGAAATATTGAAGTTTTATAAAATATGCTGTCCATTATCTCTTATCACCGAGTTAAATGTTGGGGATGGTATTCAGCACTCGATTTTGCCTTATCTGCTTATCTGATTACCTGAATATCTTATAAGATATTTAAAACATCTTCACATAAAAAAAACTTATAACAGGGTGATGATGGATGTTTTGGGCATTTGGTGATTGTTGATGCAAACGAACGTTAGACAGAAAAGCACATACAAACATACACAAAGCAATATAGAAAGGCTTTTCATTTGAGGAAACAAAGCAACAATATCAAAGTATGACGTGAAATTGTTTATTTTACTTTTCGTCTGAAGTTTAAAGCAAATCTTACATCTGAAGCCACACTGACTCTGAATTTAATTTACAAATAGGCTATGCAAAACCAGTGATATTATGAATGCGAAAGAATTTTCATTAGTAACAAGATAAACAGAGAGCTAATGTCATCAAAATCATACTAAAAGAAAAAAAGGGTAAACACTCTATATTGTTTTCTCGTGCGGTCTTGCTAACCTGGTCACAAATTCGTAATGACAAAAGGGCAATACAACAAAGGTTGGAATGACTTAATTCATTTCATTCTCCAGTGACAAAGCAAATTCACAGCCCAAAATAAACATAGGTCAAATACGAAGAAGAGAGATAGTCAATAAGTGCTCAAGGATAAGTGAAATATATGTGGATTTTATTTAATAATCATTAAGTCAAAACGAAATTATCAAACTTTAGAAAAACCGAATATATTTTTTATTTCATTTGATCTTTCATTTGTTTGTTCACTTATTTATTTTGCATAGGCAAGTAAACAACATCAAACGCGCAGTGAAACGAGGAAAGAAAACCCCTAATTAATTTCAAGGTTAATCACTGGTGTTTGACCCTAATTGAACTGGGGACTGTGAGGTTCAGTGGGTTGGTGGGTCAGTGGACGGTGGGGAACTGGGTCAGTGGAAACGAATCAAGGAAACCCGAATATAGATTGGATTTCATTCTGGTCAATGAAACAACATGAATTCAATGAATTCACTCAAAGTGTTAATGTAGAATCACAGTTCTTTTAAGACCCACCTATGAATAGCCAGTGGAAATGAGAAGGGAGAGGAGGGGGAAGGAAATAAAACTAGAAAAATATAATAAAGACACCAGACGAATACAAAACGATTTCAATGAATTAACTCAAAGTGTAAATGCAGAATCACGGTTCTTTAAAGACCCCACCTATGAAAAGCCAGTGAAAATTATAAGGGGGAGGAGAGGGGTGGGGATTGCATTATGGAAGGGAAGGGGAAGGTGGGTAGGGGAAGAATGGCCTTGTCTCTTAGATGCAGATGGCACTTAACAATCCACCCTCGATCCGAGAATTGCTTAACCCGTTACTCTGGGTCATAATGAATCACACTCTTGCTAATTGCACACTCTGTTAGTCGGAGGAACTTCAGGATTTCGAGAGAGAGAGAGAGAGAGAGAGAGAGAGAGAATATTAGTAGTAGTAGTAGTAAAGGACAAAGTGCTTCGAAACGGTTGGACGAAAGAGGGACACCACTGGTACTAAACTACTCGTATTTTTCTTCGCCTGTCTCCTATTTCCCTTTTTCTTTTCCCTCCTATTTTCGCCTCCTCTCTTGTCCTCCTGTTTCTCGGGCCCATCATCGATTTCGAAATAGAAGGAAGCCATAATTAAGCCGCCGGTTACCTTCTACTGATAGTCCGTTCCTTCCTGAAGGAGGCTCAGATGCGACAGGACTCTGGATTAAAAAAAAAAAAAAAAAAAATAGTATCCCCTGAAAATAAGAGGATGGGATTTATTAGTCCTTTTTTTTTCTGTTTTCGTTTTAGGTTACTAAATACCTATGGCAGGTTTTGTGGGTTATAGCTGAAAAGTTTTCTCTCTGTTTCCATGAAATAGTTGCTACTGGATTTAATATCACTTAGATTAATAAGTTAATGACAAGGATTATACCTAGCTACTATACTTAGAAAGAATTTTTTGAGTTTAATAGCTCTTCCTATCTATGTTATTTTTTTTTATTAGATTCGTAATAAGAGACAAAGAAAATTTTTCCGTTTGATACCTTTTCCTATTTATGTTATTGGTTTTTATCAGATTCGTAATAAAAGATAAAGAAATGTTTTTGTAGTTTAGTGCTTATTCCTAGGTATGTTATTTTTATTAGATTTGTATTAAAAGATAATTTTGTTTTAGTTTAATACTTCTACCTATCTGTTATTTTTTCTATTAGACGCTTAATAAAAGACAAAATATTATTGTAATAATTATTATTATTGCCAAAACACTGAGTCGACCTTTGCAAGTCAATGTTTTTGCTCAAGGAAAGAAAGCTTTCGTAAAGTAAAGTTAAAGAACACTGACAGCTAAGTTGGAAGAAAGAGGAGACTAACGGGAAAAAAATGTAGAAAAAATAAAGACAGTTAGCAATGTAGATACGTATCACTTTATGTTGGCATATTTCACATATCTTGACTTAATTAATACGTGTTGCAACGAAACTGCACTCAAATGTCACCCTCGAAATGAAATTATTTTTCGGAACAGGGAAGGGGACAGTACACAGGATATATATTTAGTGAAATATTAATTCTTCTTCACACGATTTCAAGCAAAGTGAATTAAACTGTGAATGTGTGGAAGTGTATTTGAAAGAAAGAGATAGAGAGATTAACTGCTGGCCGATTAGACTGAGATAAATCAGAAAAATGGCTTTTGTGCTATCTAGGAGATTATCGTTTAAACTAGATATAACTGAACACTGGAGAGATTAAGATTTACCAAAAAAATGAGATAAGAGTAAAACGGGCTCTTCGTGGATATTTTGAAGTACAACCAGGTATTTTACATGCTATCAATAGTGATCTTGTTTTATTTGCATATAATTTATATATATATATATATATATATATATATATATATATATATATATATATATATATATATTATATATATATATATATATATATATATATATATATATATATATATATATATATAGTATATATATATATATATATATATATATATATATATATATATATATATATATATATTATATATATATATATATATATATATATATATATATATATATATATGACGGAAGTTCAGACATCGATCATTTAAAGTCAAGGTAGATTCGTTTTTGTAATGTTAGCATTTCGTAATCCTTAATCATACTTACATTTTTCGTACATGTTAACATCGTCACCTGCATCACCAAATATATTTCCAAGTGATATTTATAGTGTTGTAAAAAACACTCGAATCTTTCATTTTATTTATATAAACATCAAAAGTTATTGCCAAATTATTTATAGCGACACAGATATGAAAAATCTCGGCATCAGAGATTTTAAGTGAAGGATTGTTGACTATAATTTTTCCATCACAAAATAATAATAAAAAGTCATAAAGCGAAGTGAATATTCTTTAACTGTTTCACAGTGCGTTGCTTATTGTCTTTGGTTTCAATTATTTAGATGGGAGAAATTACATACCAATGAAACCGGAAAGTTATAAATGCTCATATATATATATATATATATATATATATATAATATCTATATATATATACTATATATATATATATATATATATATATATATATATATATATACATATAATATATATATATATGGCATTTATAACTTTCCGGTTATCCATCCTACATAAACAATAGAATATATCTACTATCATTAATGACACTTACTTTAGATTGCTTTTCGTGTCATGAAAAAAGGATTATTATTATTATTATTATTATTATTATTATTATTATTATTATTATTATTATTATTATTATTATTATTATTATTATTATTACATGAACCCCATTCATATGAAACAAGCCTACGAAAGAGGGCCACTATATTGAAATTCAAGCTTCCAAAGAACATGGTGATCCTTTGGAAGAAATAACAGAGGTTATAAGGACAATTTAATTCCTCTCTGTTGAATGTATAACGTGCATGTTAGCCTGTCTGTACAGACAAAATACCACAATCCTCTACGAAGGCTTGCATAAAAATGTATATACTTGGGTCGTGTAGAATCGATAATACCCAGCGTTAAACTAGGTCAGCAAGAGTCCAGTTCCCGTCCTGTGTTTAAAGTACCCGTGTCTCTACACTTTCGTGACCAGCTGTGAGAGAATATATCGTGGCTATTAGGGCAACGGATTAATGCTGTAATACCCTTATGGTTAAGGCAAATCGATGGGAAATAGTATAACGATAGGGTTTGGCAACACGCATGGAACTCTGGGTTTACAGTTTTTTACCAGGGCTACAGTTTTAAAAGGAAAATAAAACAAAAATAACAAGCTTCGTGTGAGTTTGGTTGGATGTAAAGTGCTGTGATATTCATTTCATAGAGGAGTTTATTCGAAAGACTTTACAAAAATACAAGCACATCACTATATACTTTTATTTGAAGAGATTATTATACCTAAAATAATTCACTTCGTATCTTAATAATTGTTCATATTTCTATATATTTGTCTGTTAATTCATTAAATTATCTCTTTTTTTATCTAATAACTGCTCTCTTCTTTCTGTATTTCGTAGTATCCTTTGCAACTTTTTTTTTAAATGGTCAGCAAATTCTTTGGAAGTTTGAATTTCAAGTTCCTGTAGACTTGTTCCACATGAATATGGTTCCATCTTCCGAATAATAATAATAATAATAATAATAATAATAATAATAATAATAATAATAATAATAATAATTAATAATAAAATAAAATGATAATGTATTTTGGTAGAAGACTCTCTTTTAGGCAAATGCTTTTAAAAAGAATGGCAGAATAATACTAAGAATAATGATAATAATAATGATAATAACAAAGTATTGTTATTATGATGTTAACTGATACTTACAGAAAACGTAATATCTATTCGTTTTACTTAACAAAACAAATCCTTTCGCCTCTTTGTGTGTGTCGACCTTGGTGTAACTGATTAGAATTTCATATCCAATACAGATACACTTTTATCCTGACTTTGAATAATTCCCCAACAAGCACACACACATGCACACACACATACATACACACATACACACACACGAGCGCGCGCACTCAAGCGCACTCAAGAGCGCCAAGCGCAACCATACGCATATGCTCGTCTTTCCTGGGAAACTTAACACCGTCGTGGAATTATTTGCCTTGCCTTGACTTTCATATTCTGTTCTTGATGGAGATGGATATGCAGTGTCTCGGTTTAATCTATAGTCTCTAGATGTAGATGGTGACAAAAATGGAAAGATTTTATTTTTTTATTTTTTGACGAATTCAGAGAATAAAAACCTTTATTTTATATACATTTTCATTTTATTTTATTTAGTTATTTATTTATTTTTTGCAGCCGAAAGCTTTCGTTAGACTTGCATGAAATCTAAAGATATTAAGAATATTAGGAGAGTCTGATGGCTCGTGGAGGTGCAGAGTGTATATGAGCGTACGAACACACTCACACACACACACATATATATATATGTATAATGTGTGTTAGTGTGTATGTACGTATATTTGCACATTTTTATATGACCAATATACCCGCCCCATTACAGACCTGCTGGGAACACACCAATCTAATGTTTTGCGAAGACCGACTTGTTCCCCTGTATATTATCACAAGTCCATACGAATAAGTAATGATTACACTCAGTGATACAGTATTGGAACAGAATACTGATTCTTGTCTAAAAGAATCAAATGATTGTGCTATCTGCTGCGTAAAAGGATCAAATAAAAATGCATAAAAGTCTCGGTTGCTTGAGAGTGTAAATATGGTGTTTGTTTCGTCTTTCTCATAATTGCAAGGTTCAGACACAACCGACTTTGTCTATAATGGGGATCCTGGTACTCGATCGTGCACAGTAATTGCAGTGGAGGCTTTTTTTTCTTATAGTATGATACGCGATGCATTCCGGGGGATATGTGTATGAGAGAGAGAGAGAGAGAGAGAGAGAGAGAGAGAGAGAAGAGAGGGGGGGCGGGGAGGGAGGGAGGTCACGAAGTATTTTAACACAGAAAACCCCTGTTGAATAGGATGGCTACGTCTTAGTTATGAGAGAGAGAGAGAGGCGGGGGGAGGTGACGAAGTGTTTTAACACGGAAAACCTTGTTGAATAGGATGGCTACGTCTTGGCTATGAGAGAGAGAGAGAGAGAGAGAGAGAGAGAGAGAGAGAGAGAGAGATGAGTGGGGGGGGTGGGGGGAGGTCACAAAGTATTTCAACACAGAAAACCTTGTTGAATAGGATGGCTACGTCTTGGTAATGTTATGCAACTGCCCATAATTAATCAGTGGAGAGGGAGGAGGCGGCGGGGGCGGGGGTCGTCTGTCATCATTCACTCTCTCGGTTAGATTTCTTGGCCATGAAGGGGAATGTGGGGTTTTTTTTGCTTTGACTTGGAACTATAACTCGAAGGTTTGTCTTTTGATGAGACTTTCGTGTGATGCTGGGTTTGAATGGTAGAGAGATTCAAGTTTCTCTCCCAGTGCATTTCGTCACGTCCAGAAGGTCTCCCGTATAAAGTAAAATATTACACACACACACACACACACACACACACACACACACATATATATATATATATATATATATATATATATATATATTATATAAACATATGTATATATATATATATTATATTATATATAATATATATATATATATATATATACATATATATATATATATATATATATATATCTATATATATATATATATATATATATATGATCTATATTTATATATATTATTGGGATTTGTAATTTTATTTCATCATGGTTTGGTCAAAATGGGGAAGATATAAATATATATATATATATATATATATATATATATATATATTATATATATATATATATATTTATATATATAATATATACATGTATATATACATATATATATATATATGCTTAAAAATCACAGTAGATGCACGTGACTTCATAAATAGCGAATACCACGGGCAAATGATAGTCAGGAATCCAAGCGCTTTCGTCTTTATTCAGACATCGTCAAGGAGCTACTTGACGATGTCTGAATAAAGACGAAAGCGCTTGGATTCCTGACTATCATTTCCCGTGGTAATTCGCTTATATTATATAATTATATATATATATATATATATATATATAAAATATATCTATATATATTATATATATATGTATATATATATATATATATATATATATATATATATAGAGAGAGAGAGAGAGAGAGAGAGAGAGAGAGAGAGAGAGAGATTTTTTCTCTCTCCTCCACGAACGTAGTGGTAAGTCCTGTCCTGCCAGTGAGTGTATGTGCCTGTGTGTGTGTGTGTGCGTGTGTGTTGTGTGTGTCTATAGAGGCATCCAACCCATCATTCTATCAAATTGCTTTTCATTGGTCCATAGAATCAATAGCGTCACTTCTCCTCCTCCCCTTCTATATGGCCTCGGACGGAGGTCCACAGCTTATGTTTGTTTCACCCCATAAGCCTCTTTCGGCCTTCGCTATAAATATAACGAATAAAGGAATTCCTTTTTTTTTTCTTTTTTTTTCTTTTATTTTAGGGTTCACACTCGTCGAGTTTGGTCATTCATCCTTGCCGTTGTTAACGGTTACTTACTGTGCATTACTGTTATAAGTGGTTAATTATTGTGCATTAAAACTTAGTATTTGAAGCGGTTACTTATTGTGCATTAATGCTTACTGGTGTAAGTGGCTATTTATTGTGCATTAATACTTACCATTGTAAATCGTTACTTATTGTGCATTAATATTGTAATTGGTAACTTATTGTGCATTCATTTAATACTTACTATTGAAAGTGGTTACTTATTATGCATTAATACTTACTATTTGAAGTCGTTACTTATTGTACATTAATATTTTAAGTGAGTACTTACTGTGTACTAATACATACTATTGTAAGTGGTTACTTATTGTGCATTAATACTTACTGTTATAAGTAGTTACTTATAGTGCATTAAGACTTACTATTGTAAGTGGTTACTTATCGTGCATTAATACTTACTACTTTAATTGTTACTTATTGTGCATCAATATTGCAAGTGGTTACTTAATTTGCATTAATACTGTAAGTGGTTACTTATTGTGGATTAACAGCTAGTGTTGTAAATGGTTACTTATTGTGCACTAACGCTTACTATTGCAAGTTGTTACTTATTGTGCATTAATACTTACTGTTATAAGTGGTTACTTGTCGTGCCTTAATAACTTATTATAAGTGGTTTCCTATTTTTCATTAATACTTACTATTGTGAGTGGTTACTGATTGTGCATTCATACCTACTATTGTACGTGGTTAATTATTGTGCATTAATGCTTACAATTGTAAGTGTTTTTCTTTTTTTATTTTGCATTAATACTTACTATCGTCAGTTGCTACTTATGTTCAAAGATCATGTATTTTGTGCTAAGGATTTTAATCATAGCTTTTTTATTACATTTTAGTGTTGTAATTGGTTGAATTTGTCATTAATTTTTCTTAAGTGGTTACTTATTGTGCATTTTTACTATTGTAAGTTGTCGCATATTTTCATAAGTCATGACTTCTGTCCTTCAAGGTCTTAACCGTAATCCATGAATTATTTCTTGTCAATTTCAAATTATATAATTTTTAATCTTACTGCGTAAATACTGCAAAGATAAACTATTATGTATAAGGAACACACAATCCTTACATGTCTACAATGGAGAACATAACGTCAGAATAACTTCATTCAATCTATTGCAAAGGAATTCTTATTCTAAGGTGAAAAATCATTTCCATTCAGGAAACTTTGTTTTGGAAAAACCTTCCACCAAAGATTGTTTTGATATTTCATTATCGGAGACCGAATGTTAAAAAAAAATAAATAAATAAATAAAAACTTTCGTTTTACGATAGTATCTGTGTTGGCCTCTGACTTTCGATAAAAAAATGTATAAAAATCGACTAGCGGATAATGATATAATATACATTATTTACGTCTCACGTACTAGAAAGCAACAAATGCATCCAGTTTCTTGTTTTTGTTTTGTTTTATTTGTGTGTGTATATATATATATATATATATATATATATATATATATATATATGTGTGTGTGTGTGTGTGTGTGTGTGTGTGTGTGTGTGTACGTACATGTGTTTAATTAAGAGTAAACCTATTGACAAGTAAGTTATTCAGTAGCAAATGTAAGAAGTTTTTTCGGTCCTGAGATATTTGTATTGTTTAAAGTTTACGATAAACCTGTTACGAACATATATATGATAAAATGAAAATGAATCAATTCATAAAAATGCAATTTTGACAGTGTTTAAGACCGTGTATAAGGATAATAATAAACAGAAAACAAGACAGATAAGCGAGAATGAAAGTGAACTGTCGGAACACGATCAGGAAAAGGAATGAAAGAAAATAAGTAAAAAAATAAAGAGAGAGAAAAAATGGCCTCTTGTGTTGTCGAGGGCTGTGTTGCCAGGTTGGTTGATGAAGACGTCTTGGGGGCGGCCTTGAAGTGCCTGACTTGAGTAAGCAATCCCAAGCTAACAGGTTAATGGCAGATGACTTATTGTCCTTTTCTATGAAGGATATATAATGGTTCCGACATCCTGCATCCTAAATAAACAGTCGGGAATCCTACCGCTTACATTTGTTTGTTTTTATCTCTCGCCTCCCTGAAGTGACGAATGAAAAATAGATCAGCACTTAGGCCTCATCTGTGTCGAGACTTGAGTGTGGCTCTCTCTCTCTCTCTCTCTCTCTCTCTCTCTCTCTCTCTCTCTCTCTCTGTGGCTAATGGCTATTGTTTTCATGACTGAATCGCCTCGGTTAAGATTAAGTTGTCTATATTCCTGTTATTAAATGTATATAAACCTCTGTGTAAATATATGCATATCTATATATATATATATACTATATATATATATATATATATATATATATATATATATATATATATATATATATATATAATATGTGTACATATATTTATATATATATATATTATTATATATCACATCACATACACACACACGACGTACACGACACACAATATATATATATATATATATATATATATATATATATATATATATGATATATATATATATATATTTAGGTATATATATATATATATCTATTTAATATTAATGATATACTAGTACTTTTATAGTTATTTGAAAGTAATGCTGTTCTGTATTACAGTAAGGGAGGAACTGTTTAATCTCTGTTAAATGTATTCTGGAGTGCTTTACTTCATAGAAATTTAATAATGTATTACTTACGTTATAATTCTCGCTTTGAAATGAATATATATATATGTTGTCTGTCAACACCGCTAGTTTGTATTGTAATTTAATGTTTGACAGATGCTCTGACAATCAACTCGTTTTGAAAAAAAAAAGAAATAAGATACAATTGAACACTTCCTGTACTTGGTTGAAACAAAACATCATTTAAAACAAATGTATTTTGAAACAAGACTTATGCTTTTTGTTAACCGCAAAGTTACTCAATATTAAAATTGTTACGCGTTGAAAAGACATCGTCAGTATCGACCTTTGCCACGTAAAAAACAAACACAAACAAACAAACAAAAAATAACACACACACACACACACACACACACACACACCCCAAATGTACTTCAAATATACTGAAGAAACACATATGCTTCCCTCTCAGAGGGAGCATATGGTTTTGTCGAATATAATTCTTGTCCATATTGTATTGTGGGTTTACCTTTTCAAATTGTGACGTGTTTCCAGAAGTATATTGCGGTCAGTAAATTGTAGTGTATAAGATCTCTCCCTCCTTTGTTTCATTTCTCTTTCATTTTTTTATTTATTATCTAGTTCTTTATTGTTTTTCTCTGTATCGCGTGATTTAAGAAAAAATTAAAATGTGACATATAATCCGAAGTATATTTTGAAAAATAGACTCGAGTGGATAAGATCCCTTCTGTCTTCGTTTTTGGTCTATTTTTCTCCAATTTTTTACTTTTTTCTTTTTTCTTCTTTAGTTGTTGACCTTTTTTTTCTCGCCTCGAATCTCTAACCAAGCAATTTTTAAATTTTCTATTTTTTTTATTTCTTCTCCAATTCTTGACTTTTTATTTATTTTTTTTTTCTCGCCAGGCAAAGAAGGGCTAAATGGCTTTGGGTTACACAATTCGCTTACACACTTCGCTTTTATTATTAGTTGTGGAAGTGAAGGCTTTATATATATATAATATATATATATATTATATATATATATATATATATATATATATATATATATATACTATACTATATATATATATATATATATATATATATACTATATATATATATATATATATATATTAACTTAAGCCTAAGATTACTTTGTTTTGGCCCTGTAATAAAACAAATGTTCCAAGAGGATTTGAAAAACAGAGTAAAGAGTAGAGAGAGAGAGAGAGAAGAGAGAGAGAGAGAGAGAGAGAGAGAGAGAGGTCTCAGTGTGAATTTCGATTCAGCATCGCTTCTAGATCTCTAAAAAAAGGGGGGAGCTTTTTCTTTGTTTATTTCTCCTGGGGTTATTTTCGTCAGTCTGTGGATGTACTTCTCCCCTTTTATAATAAATTTATCAGGTTTGTTTTATAAATACAAGAACGGTGAATGTTTTTTTTTTTTATTTTTACTAAAGAATGCTTCGTGCTTCATACCTTTCTTGGCATAATATTTATACATTTTCATTATGTTTTCATAATATTTATGATTCAAACGTTCAAGCGGAGATGCGATGCACTACTACCCCACAAAAAATTCATCTTGTATTTTGATAGACACGAGAAAGGTTATAATTCTTCTCATTTAAGATCATGTATATTATAGGAATTGGAAAAGTGAGTAAACTGGGCAAATAGAATTAGTGTATACTTACGTGATCGTGTAATGCCAGCGAATACGACGTTGTTTGATATATTGAATTTACGCCTTCTAAAAAGTCATATTTTATTTTTCTGTAAAATTAAACTATTTGAGATGACTTCCTCCATCCGTCTGCACTTTTTCTGTCCGCCCGCATATCTTAAAAACCGCTGAGGCTAGAGGGCTGCAAATTGGTATGTTAATCATCCACCATGTGTGTGTGTGTGTACATATTCACTGTGGTGTGTTTGTATAGGCATTGGTCTGTGTATTTGGAATATAGGTTTGAGTGTATTAGTAAGGCATCTTTGTTATGGCTCTTTTTATATATTATATATATATATATATATATATATATATATATCATATATATATATATATATATATATTGTTGAGTCTGTGTATATGTATAGTTATGTTGGTGTATGAGCAAGCATTTGTAATTAGTGTAATTTTATGAGCATTTTAAGTCTGGGTTTCCTTGCTTGCATGAGACTGGGTATGTATAACATCGCTTGCTTGTCCATTTCTGCTTGGAGGCTTGCATGTGTATAGTCATATTTATATGTGTTAGCTTATGCTAAAATGCGTTTGTGAATGCAGGTTTGTGTCTCTATGTTGTTGGGGATCTTACGTATGTGCAGTCATGCTCGAATGTGTCTAGGTTAGTGAGTTGATTTGCCTACGTTTAGCTACGCTTGTATACAAGTTATTTCGCCTCTGGCTTTGCATACGTTTGTCACTGTTTGTGTGTCTATCTTCATGCTTAGGTTTCGATATATATAGGCGTGTTTGTGTGACTATTTTGTTTGTGTTGGTGTGCATATCTAAACTCTACATGAGTGTAAATCATTGTGTAAAGGGTTGTGTATGCAAACCCGGCTTGTATATTAGTTCTTGTGTGTGGGTCTGTGTATGCGTAACTTTGTTTATTTTCTGGTGTGTAGATTTTCTTGTGTAACTTTTGTGTACATTATTGTGTGACTATTTGCTTATATAAACCTCTTTGTGTTTAGGCCTGCGTATGTGTAGGCATGTTTGTTCAACCTCTACTTTCGTGTATATTACTGCACGTGTGTTTGTGTATGCAAACCCGGCCACAAACACTGTTTACAAGTCCGTTTTTGGGCGTAGTACAGCCTCTGTTTTTGTTTGTTACTGTGTGCGTGTTTGTGTATATAAACCCGGCGTGCACGTCCTTTTTCGTGTGTGGATCCGCGTATGTGCGTAATATTGCGTGCCGCTTTGTGTAAACAAACCTGTCTTGTATATCCTTTTATGTGGATACTAAATTTCTAAACACGAATTCGTGTATGCGCAAACTCAGTTTCCAACTTACCTTTGTGTGTGTGTATTTTGTCCGCGTTGGGTATTTGTTTTTTTATTCTTCCCCCGCGTATTTTTGTGCGACAAAGGGGGGGAACGTTTGTGCACCACGAGCGTTTGTGTAAGTATAGCAGCAACGGCGCGTGGCTCCAGGAACCAAATTTGTCCCTCCATAATTGTTATTTGCATCTTCGTTATGCGCAGGTGATGCCAACCTCAGTCACATATAGGCGGCCGGCGAGGAGAGAGGAGGATTCACATCTCCATCAGGCTTCGTTTGTTCCCATTCTCATTTTTAGCCGCTCGAGGAGCTGGACAGCTAAATTATATGCAGCAATAGCGGCGTTAATTCTCCAGCAGATTTACATAAGGAGTTCGGCCGTTCTCTCTCTCTCTCTCTCTCTCTCTCTCTCTCTCTCTCTCTCTCCCTGCTCTGTGATTCGTTTGTATCGTGGCTTTTTGCTGCAGAGAGAGAGAGAGAGAGAGAGAGAGAGAGAGAGAGAGAGAGATGTGGGTGCTAATGATGTTACAGCAGAATAGGATGTGAGAAACAGAGAGATAGAAACGATACTGATAGTGGTGTAGGAAGGGGTGTTAGAGAGAGAGAGAGAGAGCGAGAGAGAGAGCGAGAAAGTAATGATGTTTTGGTAATATCATGTAGTGGGTAGGAGATTCAGAGGTGGGGGGAGGAAGGGGTGTGGGTATAGTACCCATTCTCATAGCCTTACGGGAAATGAGTATATCTTTAAAGAGAGAGAGAGAGAGAGAGAGAGAGAGAGAGAGAGAGCAGAATGAAAATAGGCCACCGACAAACCAGTAAAAAAACGGATATAAATAATATGATTACCTATCAAAGAGGAGATTTATCAATGCCATTCAAGTTCCTCTCCCCAAATCCCCCCCCCCACTACCCCCCCCACCCCACCCCCACCCCACCCCAACCCCACCCCCCAAAAGAAATAAAAATGGGAATAACTCAAAAAAATAAGAAGGCTAACAACTTCAATAACGGAGTCGATTCGATTCCTAGTTTGCATACATCTCCGGAACGAACAGAGCTTAAATTCTTATGCTCTGCTTGTGCCTCCCTCAAGCATAAGCATCCGTTGCTGGAATATAAGAGAGAGAGAGAGAGAGAGAGAGAGAGAGAGAGAGAGAGAGTATATCCTGATGATGATAAATACATTATGGGAAGCGAAGGTATTAGGGAGAGAGAGAGAGAGAGACTGATGGTATCATAAGAGAGCAGGTGTTTGAGAGAGATAGAGAAAGAAAGAGATAGAGAGAGAGAAATTGATGGTATCATAAGAAGAGAAGGCGTTAAAGACAGACAGAGAGAGAGAGAGAGAGAGAGAGAGAGAGAGAGAGAGAGAGAGAGAGAGCACTGGCTGATTTTCGATTTACTCCTTCCGTCATTCCATTCGGATCTCATAATAACCGCAGATGAATAATTCACCAGACTGTTTATCAAAAGCGTTTGATTTACCGGATGATGAGTTCAGTTTTTCGTGGGTCCTGTGATGACTCGTGTTTGCGATAATGATAAGAAAAATGATGATGATGATGATGATAATGATAACGACGATCAGGATGATCTTGAAGCTTCGATCACTCTATCCTATGAGTGTTTTGTGATAGATATTATTATTATTATTATTATTATTATTATTCAGAAGATGAACGCTATTCATGTGGAACGAGACCACCAAATGGGTCATTGTCTTGGAATTCAAGCTTCTAAAGAATATAATAATAATAATAATAATAATAATAATAATAATAATAATAATAATAATAATAATAATAATAATAATAATAATAATAATAATAATTAGGAAGAAGTAAGACGAGGTAAAAGGAAATATAGAGAGAAGAGACCCGACTTATTAAAAAGAAAACAATATTGATAAATTATCAAATAGATAAAAATGTATTTGAGACTGCATATTTAATATTCGGAATGCTTTGTGTACTGCGTTTGAAACAGAAATATTCTGATATTTTATTTGTGGCACGTTAGTCCTGATATTTAAAGCTGCGAATGCCCATTAAAAATGTTTTTTTTTTTAAATAACCATAAAAATAATATCTTTTGTGTCTGAAATCTGTAAAAGTACTTCTATTAGTATAAATGTAGTAACAGATGATTATCTTAAATAAGTTTTGTTTAAGAAATACGATAAAAACAAGAAAAGAGGTACGACATGCGGAAAAAACGTCATTTCAAAAACGTAAATAATTGATGAGGGATCAAGCCATGACCCAGCAGAACGCCCCCCCCCCCCCCCCCCCCCGCAACCCCCCACCTCCACAATTCTGCCAACGGATACGATGACCGCTCGCTTCACAAGTAATGAAACGGATTACTGGACTGTTATCTCCGTTTGTCCGGCATAAATACATCCCGAAGCTGATCCGGATTATTCTCTAGCCTTGTCGGTGCCTTCTCTGATTACCTGATTAATTAATGAGCGAATGTATGACAGGGATTTGTCCGATGAAATGTTCAGTTGCCTATCCCTGCCAATGCTTAATGTTTCATATTTGGATTCATGTCCATCTTGCCTGTGATGCCGCGTGACATGTATTGATATGAATGCTTCTATACATCAGCACAGTTATACTTAATACATTTATAATGTATTTCCCATTACCTTCTTTTATGTATTTCGGATAAATGACATATTCTTTGGACGGTTGAATTTCAATTCAGTGACCCTTTGGTGGGCTAGTTCCATATGAATAGAGTTCATCTTTTTGAATAATAATAATAATAATAATAATAATAATAATAATAATAATATAATAATAATAATAATAATAATCCCCTATAATAAAGCCCTCCACTGGCCTGTGCAAGAAACATCAGCTACCTTGCAGTAATAAGTGGTACGAGCACCAACCTGAAGGAGTGATAGAAAACGATCAGGCAAAGATCCTCTGGGACTATGGTATCAGAACGGATAGGGTGAATACGTGCAAACAGACCAGACGTGACGTTGATTGACAAGTCAAGAAGAAAGTATCACTCATTGATGTCGCAATACCATGGGACACCAGAGTTGAAGAGAAAGAGAGGGAGGGAAAAATGGATAAGTATCAAGATCTGAAAATAGAAATAAGAAGGATATGGATATGCCAGTGGAATCGTACCCATATCATAGGAGCACTAGGCACGATCCCAAGATCCCTGAAAAGGAATCTAGAAAAACTAGAGGCTGAAGTAGCTCTCCAGGACTCATGCAGAAGAGTGTGAATCTAGAAACGGCCCACATAGTAAGAAAAGTGATGGACTCCCTAAGGAGGCAGGATGCAACCCTGGAACCCACACTATAAATACCACCCAGTCGAATTGGAGGACTGTGATAGAGCAAAAAAAAAAAAAAATAATATAATAAATAATAATAATAATAATATAATAATAATAATAATAATTAATAATAATAGTAAATATTTTAATGAAAATAATGGCTATTTCAGCAGCGTTTATTTTGTATTGAGAAGTTTCTCTGTTCTTCCAAACAAATATAGAAGTTTTTATCTCTCTCTCTCTCTCTCTCTCTCTCTCTCTCTCTCTCTCTCTCTCTCTCTCTCCTCTCTCTCTCAATAAAATCTGTATAAATGAAGGTCTTCTTCAGCGTATAATAATAATAATAATAATAATAATATAATTAATAATAATAATAATAATAATAATAATAATAATAATAATATAATAATAATATAGTGTTTTTTGTATCTGTATATACGATTATGTATGACACCCGTCCGTACCTGTGCTAATCCAAGATCTGGACACTGGTAACACAAATTGAGATCAGGGTGGAAAGAGATAATCTGAGCTAATCCTGTTACTGAATTAATTAAGTGACAAAGAGACTGTACATTGGCCTAAGTACTACGAGTGCTTACGCATAAATAAGACATGGGGATGCAGTAGCTTATTGGATTTACGTAAATGTAGGATGAGGTTGTTAAAACATGACGAGAGAAAAATATCATAACTGGGATTCTGATAACTTGATACACATTGATAAAATCATACATGAATATAAAAAAATTTCGTAGCTCGAATCGAGTCATATAATCGAAATCTATCATATGTAAATGGATACTTTTACCTAATTATTGAAAATTCCTTTAAAACACGAAGATACTTCAATAGAATATGAATTTGTTTTAAAGGTTAAAGTGCCTCTGGTAACGATATAGTCCAGGCCACCACCGGGCCGCGGCTAAAATTTCCTAGGCCGCTGCTCATTTATCATTTGATTTTCGGCAGCATTGATATACGAAGTACAGAAAACTCGACTGCGCGGAAGTAACTTCTGCGCATTATTTAAGTTGTTTTAAATGAAAACTGAAAAGACGAACTTATGCCTAACCAAGTCAACAAGAGCCACTTGAGATATTTCCTTCAAAATCACAAACAACCTTGAAGAAACTGAAATCATGAAACTGATTTCAACTTCGTGGGAAGTGCAAGAATGGCAAAAACAACAACAACAACATAATCCCTTTCAAAACACGTTTTGACTCACTGATAACTCTGGCGATGCTAGCCGGCTAAATCAGAGATAGGAAAAACAAATCGGGTTTTTTTTGTGTTGATCTTGTAAATGGCTGTTAGGAGAACGTTTCCAATTCAGCTTCCAAAAAAAAACTAATATATATTGAGATGTTGTGAGATGTGCCATGTCTTACCTAGGCCGGATAGTGTTTTGATATGATTTTTTTTTTTTGATGCGTTGAAATCTAAATGATTCATAAAGATGCGTTTGGTTTGAGTGGGCGAATCAAAATGTTTGATGATGTTTGAGGATATAGGGATATCAACGTGAATCTTTTGGAAAAAGTGGACATGGCGTGGTTGTACGTAGATTCCTCCTGTGTATACAAACATACACATGCTCACGCGCGCACACACTATACAGTAAATGAATTGTAGATATTATATATAGTATATATATATATATTATATATATATATATATATTATATATATATATACTGTATATGTATGTAGTATACACACACACTACACATATATATATATAAATATATATATATATATATATATATATATATATATATATATATATATATAGAGCATGCATGTGCGGGTGTGTGTTTGTGTGTGTGTGTGTTAAATACGTCTAAGTCCTTCAAAGCTTATCAACGTCCAACCAGCAGCGATTATTAAATACACAAAGGAAATTTTTATCTCATTAATGGTTCTATGCTGCTTTAAGCTGTTGCTGCTCTTAGCATATCAAAAGATCACGTAAAATTTATTGAGCAAGGGAGAAGGGGAGAAAGAATAATATGACGAGAGCTTTAAAACCTTGAAGAAGTGTCTCTCTCTCTCTCTCTCTCTCTCTCTCTCTCTCTCTCTCTCTCTCTCTTAATTTTTGTTGACCTGCCTTAAAGAATAACTAGCAATTTTAGGTTCAGTGCTATAGATGCACTTCTTATTTATGGAAAGTTCAAACTTTTGTGTATATATATATATATATATATATATATATATATATATATATATATATATATATATACTATATATGTATATCTATATATATATATATATATATATATATATATATATATATATATATATATATATATATATATATATATATATATATATATATATATATATATATATTCATTATTTATTTTATGTCTCATTTCCAAGCGGAACTGTTACATCGTTTGCCGATATCCGTGAACAAATCCCTAGAAGTGCCCACAATCATCAATGACCTTTCCTTGTATATAACTTCTTGTCACGGAATATCATGATCATTTCCCTCTACGGATAAATGGGGTGGGCTGCTTCCTCTCTCTCTCTCTCTCTCTCTCTCTCTCTCTCTCTCTCTCTCTCTCTCATTTTTTGGTTAAGGTTGACTCCTAATCGATGTTTGGTAAAAAAAAAAAAGGATGCAAAGATGATATTGTTAAAGGAGACAGTCCATACTCCACGTATAGCGAGAGAGAGAGAGAGAGAGAGAGAGAGAGAGAGAGAGAGAGAGAGAGAGAGAGGAGAAGCATCTATTTTGTAATTGGTTGGCCGTCTATCAATCTATCTATCTGGATAGATGATTTTCTTAAGTATAAATCTACGTAAAGAAAAAAAAGAATACATTCCTCATATATATTTAATTCTAGTTTGTTTTGACGCCTTCTCATGCTCACTAGTCATACAAATAAAGCATTAGTCCTGGCATAAGGCCACTCCAATCTAGGAAAGGTATTTAGAGAAATATAACAAAATAACAAATATGCTGTCTGTTCTCGTCTAAATAGCACTGGTGAAGACATTAAAGAAAAGAATCTTCATTTGCATAAGGCCACTCCAATTTTAACAAAATAATTTATGAAATATAATGAATTAATAAAATATACAAATAGCTTGCCCGACCTTTTATGTACAAATGGAACCACTGTAGTATAAAATTACGATGTACTTCACTCTAACCACATCCGTTAAATAAATGAAAAGAGAAAATCAACTAACACACTCAGTTTAAATGTCAAAAAAGCAAAAAAATAAAAAATAAATAGAATACAAATAGGTTGCCTGTCCTTTTCCCTAAATAATACTGCTGGAGTATACATTTACAGTTACATTTACATATACATTTTTCTCTGTGTTTTTTGCCTTTTATTTACTTGCTGTATATACAGTATGTAGTGTATACATCTCTCACACCAGTAATCGTGAATGACATGAACAAGGGAATTCCATCCTGTTACCTTACCTGCACAGGTATTATCCTACCTTCTGCATTCAAGTTAGTTGTTGGCATTCTTATTTTGTCCTTGCTCTTTCTGCGGTTGTGTGTGAGAGAGAGAGAGAGAGAGAGAGAGAGGAGAGAGAGAGAGAGAGGGTGGGGTGGCATTTGTGTGCCTGCGAGGTAGAGAGAGTTGGAGTGTGAGCGTGTGAGAGAGAGGGAATGGACATCAGTTTGACAGACAGTTTGCAGTTTCTGTGGCTTTTGTGAAGAGAGAGAGAGAGAGAGAGAGAGAGAGCCTTACCTTACCTTGCAGACCTTACAGCTCGTTCGGGTTGCCCCAAATCCCTCAGTGTGAGGCACCTCGAATAAGAGAGAGAGAGAGAGAGAGAAGAGTTCGTTTACCTATGAGGCAGAGAAAGTGTGTGAAAGAGGAGAGAGATAACGCTGTTTTTGAGAGATAACGTCAGTGCTTTTGAATGTGAGTGTGTGTGAGAGAGAGAGAGAGAGATCCCCATCTCTGTGTACGGCCAGCCTCACGTCGGGTGGAGGAATGAAAATAAACATGGAAGTTATGTTGCAAAGTGACTGACT
>NC_061087.1:101890319-101900319 GCF_015104395.2 Macrobrachium nipponense | reverse complement strand
TATGAAATGATAAACAAAATAAACAAGGAATGAAGATAATGTTGATAAACTACAGTAAGTGATTACAACTTTTATGATGTATGAAACGATATACACAAACTTAACAAAGAATGAAGAACGTATTGCCTGTGTGTTTCGAGAGTATTCAAAAGACCATTATTTGAATTTTACGTTTATTCTTTACAAAACAAGAATGTTACAACTACCACTCTTTTCCAAGAACACAGATAAAACATAAAGGCAGTCGAAAACATCCCCAGATTGCCAATACTACCCGGAAACATTCTAGTTTAGCGCAGAAAATATCGGTTAGTAATAATGGAAGGTAACAAAGAGAACACGAATCAGTCGTTTCCACAATCATAGATAAACAGACCCCAAAGGGTTCGCGATTCTCCCTAGAAAATATAAACCTTTGTAACTTCTCAATTTCTCCCACTGAGAAGCAGTCGGACGATCGAGAGATTTCCTAATGGTAGACTATTTTTTCTTGTGGATTCACAGGGCATTCATTTTTAAGGAAGGTCTTAATTATTTACAATGATAGTCTTCCTTTGGATTGGCTCACAGTGGTTCTCCGAATACATCACTTTAACTTGTAACCGATTTACTGTTAGAAATGATATTACTGAAAGCTGAAATGTGATAATTAAAAAAACAATGTTTCAGCTAAATTGTGGTAATGATATTAAATACATTATGATAACTTGCTGGTTATCCCCTTTACCCCCCCCCCCTCTCTCTCTCCTCTCTCCTCCTCTCTCCTCTCTCATCTCCTCTCTCTCTCTCTCTCTCCTTTGAAAGCTGAAATGTAATACAGAATCAAAATATAAACAAAAATTGCTGGTAATTCCCTTCAGATCTCTCTCTCTCTCTCTCTCTCTCTCTCTCCTCTCTCTCTCTTCTCTCTCTCTTTCTTATTTGAAAGCTGAAATGTAATACAGAATAAAAATATATATAAAAAAATTTGCTGGTAATTCCCTTCAGATCCCCCTTCTCTCTCTCTCTCTCTCTCTTCTCTAGTTAACGTAACTAATATTTGCTCTCTCTCTCTCTCTCTCTCTCTCTTCTCTCCTCTTCTCTCCTCTCTTTATTTGAAAGCTGAAGTAGAATCAAAATGTCCCCCCCCCAAAAAAAAATTGCAGTTAAGTCTCTTCAGATCTGTAGGAACCAGTCTCTCTCTCTCTCTCTCTCTCTCTCTCTCTCTCTCTCTCTCTCTCTCTCTCTCTCTCTGATGAAAGAGGGTACCTCAAGTTTTAATTTTACCTATGGAAAACTGCTTGAAGGATCCTCTGGAAATATACCCAGTTACTAGGCATCCAATCATACGTTTAACAGATAAAAGAATACTTGGTCAACTTTAAGACCTATCCAACGTAACTTCATAAGAGTCAATAGCGCATTAAATTGCTAGAGGATTGCCATCCGGTATACTTACGGCCATTGGCCATTTCGTTGTCAAATTTGATCCAAAGTGGTTGCATCATTTTTAAAAAACATAACTTCCTTCTCGTCTGACTCTCGCGGTGATGGACGTTTTATTTATCATAAATAGAAGTGAATTATTTTCACCAATGTTATGGAATAGAAGGAAAATACTCAAATCAATGAAATTTATTGAAAATGTTTTTTTTTTCATCTGTCTTCTATAATATAAGGACTAGTCAAGAAACATATCTACCATCGTTTGCTATAATTGTTTTACACAACTAAGGATTTCTTGTTGAAATGTAACAAGCTTTCTGTAAATCCCGTTTTGACAGAGCCGAATTTTGCTGAAGAGCAATGAATCAATTATTACATTAAACCATAATTAAATGTGCTTGACCGTTTTGTGGGACATCGTAACGTATTTACGATTAAAAGTTTGTTTACAAGGACAGAGAAGAGTGATATAACAACCTTGTTAACTGTCTGGCAAATAGTTTGCTAGTCGTATGCAATTAAAAGCAAATATAAACCAAAAAGACCACAATTTACTGTTTGAATTCAAAGGTACATTTCGTTTTAACTGTTGAATAAAAGATCCTGTTTTGAAAAAGTACTCATGGGTCGATTTGATGCTACGAAATTAAGACTTTAAACAAGCAATGTGGCAATAACGGCCACTCAGCTGCTACGAAAGTGACAAGAGACAGTTAAAAGATTCAAACGTCAGAACGTTTCAGGGCTGAATTGAAGTCCAGAGGATCTATAAAACTGCTGGCATAAGGAAGCCACACAATAATTTGAGCTAGGAAGTGTTAGAGAAGCTGGACAGCAAAAACGAAGAAAGAGGGAATGGAGGTAAAGTAAAAGGCTAGAAGGGACAGGATTGGGGAGCGCCATTAAGGTAGGAATGATATGGATCGTTGTAATATTTGTTATTTATATTTATATCATGCCAGTGAGGGAAATGATGTTTTTCGAAAGTTATCGAATATTTAAACATCGTATTTTATTACCTCGTATAATTGTACCCATTTATAAAAAAATGTTTATCATAATTTCCATAAATCTCTCGAATATTAATACATTTTATTGTTTACTCTGAGCAACAACAACAACTATCAATTTTGTCTAGGCTTATTTTCGCGATTGTCAAATCAGCTTCATAAAATCGCCAATAATCAAACTACGCCAATTCGACCAGCGGCACTAATTAGCTTATCAGAAAGCGAAGAGTTGCTTTGCTACGTCAGATGAGGTCCAGAAAATGTGATTAATACCAATCGAATAATGACATTAGTGTTATCGGTAACTATAGCATTGCTGAATCATGCCAAATTTCGTCACGAAAGTAAGAAACTTATCTAGTGAAATCTAACATTTTATTATTATACATACATACATACATGCATACATATATATATATATATATATATATATATATATATATATATATATATATATATATATCTATATATATATATATATATAAAGTTTTAGAATTAAGTCTTGGTTTATTTAAAACTTAATGCCTTCATGATAAAAAAAGTTGTAGATAGATACAAGCAACAAAATTGATATATTCAGTTTTGACATGTTTTTTGAGTGTACGTATACTATGTAGTTTCTGTTAGGGTTAAATCTATGTTTAGGTTTGTCACCGTGTGATATCCGATATTCCTGGATTATCTCATTAATTTTTACCCTTTTGACAATTAACCATCTGGTATTCTTGATCTTGTTGTTTACCTGATAACTTTCATTCCAATTGTATTTCATTCGTTCCTTGACAATGTCTTAGTAAAGACGAAAGCGCTTGGATTTCTGACTATCATTTAATGAAGTCACGTGCATCTACCGTAATTTTTTAAGTATATATATGTGTGTATATGTGATGTGCATGTGTTATACACACGTATATATATATATATATATATATATATATATATATATATATATATATATATAGTATATTACAAGTATATATTATCTCAGGGGTCTAATGTTATTGGAAAATGGAGGAAATATATACTTGTTTATATGTGCATACATGAGTATGTATATGTATACATATGTAAAAACATGCATATTTATATATTACCCATTACTCCAATGACTCAGGCCCCTGATAACACAACTGTTCTTTGAAAGCGCTCTCCAATAAGCTTACTATGTACCTGTCAATTAAAAAAAAAAAAAAATGTCCTTTCTAAAGAAAAAAAAAAGGGGAAAATTTCTGGGGTTTCACCGACTGAAAACACTTTCCACCTTTCCCCCATTGATTACCGATATCCTTTCCCTTACTCCTTTCTTTTCGTTCTTTCCTCTTTCTCTCCTCTTACCCCCCCTTCCCCCACCACCCCCTCCCTTCCCACCCTCCCCCTCTCTTGTCCGCACTTTCTTGAAGGGACAAAAATAAGGGAGAAATTCTTTGATCCAAACTAAATGATATTGCTTTGAGGCAGCCTCCTTAATGGCGATTGTAGTATCAATCATTGTTTAGTCAAGGCTTTCCTTCCGTGTCCTCTCTTCTCTCTCTCTCTCTCTCTCTCTCTCTCTCTCTCTCTCTCTCTCTCTGTCTGTCTGGCTCATGACATAACCCGTCATTCTCCAGGGACGCTAACTTTCCTTTGTTGTCGGGGCTTCTGTCTAGGTACTCTCTCTCTCTCTCTCTCTCTCTCTCTCTCTCTCTCTCTCTCTTTCTCTTTCTCTCTCTCTCTCTCTATAGTTCTTTTCGCTCTTTTTTTCCCCTCTCTCTCTCTCTCTCTCTCTCTCTCTCTCTCTCCTCTCTCTCACGGTATGACACCCTAAATGACACAAAATCAATTTATATATTACAGCTCTTTCCATTCACTTTTTCCATCTATATAGCAAAGAACATATCTACCTGTCACCTCGTCTATTTAAATATCTATATATATATCCTTTCTCGTACCTGTCAGTTATATCTCTATTTATCTCGAGTTATAGTGGTTGCTACCGTTCACCCAATCTACCCAAATATCTATACCTTGTCGCCTACCTGTCAGTCTATCTCTATCTCAATTCAGATGTCTATTTTCCTATCTATCTAACCTACCTGCTGCCTGGACAAACTTACCCGACTGATTTGTACTAAGAGCAGACCTCGTCTGAATACGTAATAGGAACAGGAGGTTTATGGAAAAGAGGTTTCCGTCCTGCCATTACTCGTTGCTCATTGCTTAAGATAGATGGCATTTATGTAAATACTCGTACCTGATGCTACTGCTAATGTGATGATTCTATGTTGGTCAGTGGGACTATAGTCGTGTTTGTTGTCATTGATTATTGTGATTTCTGGAATACAATCTTTTGTGGAGGGGGACCTTTTGTTTATTTTAATCGGCTTTAACTAGATAATATTTTGCTTTGTGTTTCGACGTTTCATATTACGCTAATGCTTGCAGCTTTTGTGATTTCACCATGTTTTATTTATCTTACTTGACTTTAAAAAACACCTTACATTCGCCTGCGCTCCACGAGACATAACTACACTTGCACCAACACACAAACCGTACTTAAGATTGTTTGTTTGTTTTCAACTTATTACTTAACATAAGTGGGTTATAAAATGACTTCAACTACTTGCTAGTTAGTTCTAATATAGACTAAAGGGAGACCTTTGCATTTTGAGGTTATACATTTTGACGGAATTGTATATATGTATATATATATATATATATATATATATATATATATATATATACACGTATATATATACATATGTAAAGGGGCATCCAGGAAAAGTTAGCAGAACATTGAAGAAACAACAGTGTGTATTTTGCCGACGCTGCACTATAAAACCCACATCAATTATGCAGATTTTAGAATTATATCTTCTACGCAGGAAGAGGAGGAACTAAGTATTCAGAGTCCGTCATTATAAAAAAAAAAAAAAAAAAAAAAAAAAAAAAAAAAAAAAAAAAAAAAAAAAAAAAAAAAACACCATCCTCCCCCTGGTTTAAACACTCAGACAGCCTACACATACTTACCCCTCTTTTTAATTTTTTTTTTTTTTTTTTTTAAGCTCTGTTTATGTAGGTAATTTCCGTCTTCGTGGTGATTCTTATATTTAATTCTTCTACGCTACTTTATATGAATTAAGAAGTGATTTTGTAAATTGCAGCATTGAAGATGCAATATATATATATATATATATATATATATATATATATATATATATATATATATATATATATATATATATATATTATGTTTGTGTAGGGGATTCCTAAATAAAATTTTAAATTAAATCCCAAAATTGTCAGTTTTTATCAAAAGGTCATCTTTAGGGTAGTGTGCGTGTACGTGTGTGTGTGTGTGTGTGTGTATGTGTATGTGTGTGTGCGCTCGCGCGCGTGTATGTGAGTATTCCCCGAGTTCAATCAAAAGAAGTTTCACTTGACTATTGATTCCATCAGTGATACCGGATATTCTAAAACAGCCTCAGTGCTTATCCTTCGTCTCTGAGGGCGAAGAAGATTTCTTGGTTCAGCGACTAACACAGATTTCCTTTGATTGCCAATATCGTCACCACCCAATTCGAGCTCCTCCTCCTCCCCCCCCCCCCCCCGCCACCCCCCCCTACCCGTTCAATTCACTACCTGTTCAATTCACCCCCCCACCCCCTTAGCTTTCCACGCATGTCTCCCTCGGCAGTACAAAAATAGTAATAAAGAAACTATTTTACGATTAACTTATTATCATTATTATTTGCTATTTAATATTGAAAATAATGGCTATTTTAGCCGCGTTTATTTTGTATAGAAGTTTCTCTATTCTCCTGTACAAACTAATATGCAAAATAAAACTCTGTTGAAATAGCCGTTATTTTCCATAAACCAGTATTATTGGAAGTCTTCTTCCAGCAATATTATTATTATTATTATATTATTATTATTATTATTATTATTATTATTATTATTATTGTTATTATTATTATTATCATATTATATTATTATTATTAAATCAAGTCACTTGAACTGAATGTGATACTGTTAGCAGACGAGATACTGGAGACCATTCTTCATTCATATGCACTACCTATCTATCTATTTATCTATCTATTTATCTATCTATCTATCTATTTCTATTCGATTTCTATTAGTTGTTTTCATAGCCGCTCCTTGGCTCGACCTACCTGGCTGAATGTGGGGGGGGGGGTGGGGGGGGGGGGGCAGGTCTCACCTGAATTCGGAACCGGAAATTTATCTTTCACCTCTCCCCACACTCCCCAACGCCCGTCAGTTACCATCACATAATCCCTTCGTTTTTTTACCTCTTTAAAAGACAGTTATTCTGAAACAAATACTCATGTTCTTATTTATAGTGGGATATTAAGGAAAATCACTTTGGTTCCTGATTATAGTAGAATATTTAGAAAAAAAAACTTGTTCCTAATTATAGCAGAATATTTAGGAAAAAGTTTTCAAAATAGTAGAATTTTAAGGAAAGTCACTTTGGTTCCTAATTATAGTAGAATATTTAAGAAAAACAATCTGGTTCCTAATCATAGTAGAATATTAAGGAAAGAGCACTTTAGTTTATAATTATAGTACAATATTAAAGAAAAACCACATTGCTTCCCAGATATAGTAGAATATTAGAGAAAAAACTTTGGTTCCAAACTATTAGAATATATTTAGGAAAAATACCCTGGTTCCTAATTAGATTAGAATATTAGATAAAGACACTTTGGTTCTCAATTGATAGGATATTAAGGAAAAAACATAGGTTCCCAGTAATAGTGAAAAATATTAAGAACGAAATAATTTGGTTCCGAATATAGTAGAATATCAAGGAAATACACTTTGGTTCCTAATTAAAGTACAATACAAAGGAAAATACTCTCCAGTTCCTAATTATAGTCTAATTATAGTAGAATATTAATGAGAAACAATTTGTTTATTAACCACAGCAGATTTTCAAGGACAAATACAGCTTCGTTCCTAATCAAAGTAGTTTTGTTTGAACGACAATCCCTTTATTGCGTCGTGTTGGAAGTCCACCGACCATCTTATCAGGCAATATTTGCATTGGGAGTTTTTGTTTTCTTCGACTCATCTCCCTCCGTCTTTCAAACAATGTCTGTTTGTCCGTCTTCCTGTCTACCGTGTGGTGTCAGCTGTCAATTGTCTGTTATTTGAGTTGTCTATCTCATTCATTTATTTTCACGAGTAGAGTTAGGTCAATAATACGTAAGATAATATAGAAAATTTTATTGGTATATATTCTCTACCCATCTATCTGTCTGTCTCTGTCTTGTCTTTTCATTTATTCCTGTATCTGTCTGTCTGGTTTTTCATTTATATCTTTTTTTCTGTCTGCCTGTCTTTCCTGTTAGATTTATCCATATACATATACGTATATTGGCGAATGACCGGTTCTATTTACCTCTCTGTCTTTGTATTTATATCTATCTCTCTGTTTATTTATAACTTCTAATTACCCTCTATCTGCTAATGACCCAATCGATCTATTTAGCAATGGATTTTCTACCTTTCTGCCCCACCTGTCTATCTGTTCCTCTATCTATCTATCTCCATTTCCAGATTATATCTCTGTTTATTTATAACCTCTAATTACCCATCTATCTTCAACTAACCCAATCGATCTATTTATCAATGGATTTTCTACCTTTCTGCCCCACCCTGTCTTTTTGTTCCTCTATCTATCTATCTCCATTTTCAGATTATCTCTGTTTATTTATTGCCTCTAATTACCTATCTATCTGCAAATGGCCCAATCGATCTATTTATCAATGGATTTTCTACCTTTCTGCCCCACCCTATCTATCTGGTCCCCTATCTATCTCCATTTCCACGCTGTCTCGTCTTCCTACCCATCTATCCTTATCTGCTGCTAGAACGTTCGTCGCGACAAGATTGTTCGCCGAGTCGGGAAGACAAACACCTCGCTAACGAACGCAATCGATTCCAACGTGTCCAGTTTTGACGTTTCTGTGACGCTTCTCTTCCTTGACTGAACGTACCTGGGCGATTCGTAGGAAGGGTAGAACTCGCCTAAGTAGGAGGGAGGGAGATATTGGAATGAGGCTCTCGATTGGTCATTGTTTAAGATAGAATTAGCCGTTCTAAAGGTCGATCTTGACTAATACTACTACTATTCGAAAAACTCCCTGAATTAGAGAGAGGGAGATACTATTGGAATAAAGCTTTGGACTGGTCATTGTTTAAGATAGAATTAGCCGTTCTAAAGGTCGATCTTGACTAATACTACTACTACTGAAAACTCGTCTGAATTAGAGAGAGGGAGATACTATTGGAGTGAGGCTCTCTATTGGTCATTATTGTTTAAGACAGAATTAGCCGTTCTAAAGGTCGATCTAGACTGATACTACTACTAATGAAAACTCGACTTAGAATTAGTCATTCTAAAGGTAAATCTTGACTAATACTGCTACTACTACTACTACTACTATTGACAACTGAACTGAGCTCGAGCAATGGTCATTGCTTATGTGAGGGTGAGCCGTTCTAGAGGTAAATCCCGACTAATGCTAGTGACAACCTCCTGAATTATAGAGAGAAAGACTATTAAAATGAGGCTTTCGACTGGTCAGTGCTAAAGACTAAATAATTAGTTCTAGAGGCAAACCCTGACTACTACTAATACTACCTACCTGAATCTAATAAAATTAACTCAACATTTAGGCATTCCCTTGACGAATAAATAGATCACTTGATTTGTTGTATTAAATTATGTCGTTGACCAAATAAGTATTGGTTAACTATACACAAATGCATTGTTTTCCCCGAGATAAATTCAGCATAAAGTGAACTATGCCTTATGTAATAGGTAGAACAGTGGTATTTTGTTTTGTTCGATGTAAGTGACTAATAAATACTTTCTAATTATAAAAAACTGAAGCTCAACTTTTTTCTAAACCCAACTTTCTTTATAACCCCTTTCTTTTTAAACACAACTTTTCTTTATACCCTACTTATCTTTAAACAAAACTTTTCTTTAAACCCAACTTTTCCTAACCCAACTTTTCAGAACCCGACTTTTCGAAACCCAGGTTTTCGAAACCCAACGTTTCGAAACCCAATTTCTCGAAACCCAGATTTTGCAACCAAACTTATCGAAACCCAAACCCAGGTTCTTGAAACCCAGCTTCTCAAAACCCAACTTTTCGAAACCCAGTTTTTGAAACCTTACATTTCGAAATCCAACATTTCGAAACTCAGTTTTTGAAACCCAACTTTTCGAAACCCAACTTCTCAAAACCCAGCTTATTGAAACCCAACTTTTCGAAACCCAAACCCAACTTTTCGAAACTAACTTCTTGAAACCCAACTTTTCGAAACCCAGCTTTTCGAAACCCAACTTCTCTAAATCGAGCTTTTCGAAACCCAGTTATTGTTTGAAACCCAACTTTTCGAAACCCAGTTTTTGAAACCCAACTTTTCGAAACCCAAAACCAACTTTTCGAAACCCAACGTTTTTGGAAACCAACTTCTAGAAACCCAACTTCTCTAAACCCAACTTTCCGAAACTGCACACAAGAAAGAAGAAGTAGTTAAACATC